>NW_020439100.1:274310-320149 GCF_000699045.2 Agrilus planipennis
GGCAAAAAAGTAAATGTTTAAAGCTTTGTTTTTCATTAAACTTCTTTGGAAAGTTTGAATATTTTTGAAATCATACATCGGAGGCTTTTAGGTTATTTATCCTGGCTTTTGGGTTGATTTCATCCAAACGTTTTGGCGACTGTTACTGAATTGAATTGTCTATTAGTTTGAAAGAAGAAGGTAGGAGAAATATTTTTGAAAATCTCTACTTTTTGGTAGAGGATTTCAAAAATACATGTATTTTTTTTTAATTTCCATTTATATGGTCTTCCACAACTTTGTGATAATATTTATGAAAACTAGCGCGTTGGTGATAATCGCAATAACTTAACCCAAAAAAAAACAATCTGTTATTAAAAACAAAACAATGTCTTATTTTTAAAGAAGATTTTGTCGTAAAACGAACAATAAAAAACAGGTTCAAAGGACGATATCGATATGTAGTGAAAATCAGTCGGAAGCGTTTTTCTCTGCGGATGAAGAATTTCACATCAATTCAGGAAGTTCGAGTTTGAGAAATTCGATTCTGGGTTCAAGGGCGACTCTTACAAAGCAAGATAGTATGAATACTCCACCATCAAGGTACATGATTCAATCGTTGATCACAAAATATTAATTTACTTTTTTTGTACGAATCTTTCTTAAGTCTTCATCTACGTTCCAAAGGGATATAGCCAAAACATAAAATACGTATATCGATAATTAATTTAATAAATAAAACTACAAATGTGTTTAATTAAATGCGTTTCTACTCCAGAGGCGTCATCCCCAGGATAATACTTCGGGTGTCGAAACACGTTTTAGGATGTTTAAACGTATTTGTGGTATTTTAGACAGCAACATATCGCTTAATATATCGTATATATGTATTTTTAAAATTACCATAGGAATGGCTAATAAATAATTATATGTATATTGCATAATTGAATTTTGTCTTTTAGAAAATCACATAGATTCACTTTTATTACGCACAATTGAAATTTTCAATAAAAATTGTTGATGGAGAGACATATTTTTTGCAAAATTGAAATAGGAGTATACAGGGTGGTCACTCTTACAGTGCATACCATTGGGAAAACCGTATCTGAATGTACCAATTGTTTGTTAATAAATCCGAAATTTCATAACAATGGCGACTTGATATTAACGAATAAATACAGAAAATGATGTTTTAATGGGGGGGGGGGCACTGAAAATTCAATATGTGATACGTCAATGAAATCATATTTTTTTGCTCTTTTTATTGGCATAAAAATCCAACATGGCGTCCATAAGAAAATCAAAAGTGAACATTGGAAAATAAGATTTTGAGTAGGCCTTCAAAATTTCTGATAAATTAATTAGAAAGATTATTGTTAATAATGTAAATGTAGTAAGTTTCATAATTTTCTTGAAATAAATAAAAAAGTTATAAAAGAAAGTAGAAAATAGCTAATTTCAGTTTTTCTGCGATAACTCTAGAACGGTTGAGTTTAGGTGATTTTTTTTCAGATTCTTGAAAAGCATCAAAAAACAACTGTTTTCTAATTTAACCCACACTGTATGTCTTACCGTTTAGAATATCCCAATGGTATGCACTGTAAGAGTGACCACCCTGTATATCTAATTTCAAATTTTTTTCTTTCGATATGCTCTGAATTATATCCAAAAATGTGTATATAATATTTTGCCTGTAATTCTACGTTTTTCTCTCACAATTGGTTTTTGCGATTCAAATTCAATAATATTATATTCACTGACGCCAAGTGACAATTTATATTCTTATTTAATAGTGGTAAGAAATATTCGAGTGAATTAAGTATAACTGAACGACCGCCGATACATGAAAAAAGTCAACAAAGTTCAAGTGTTCCTTCATCAACTGTCCCTAAAAGCAAACTGATCTTGCCAAGTCACAGGAGCGATCATGAAATTCATACTCCCGAACATCGAATTATTTCTCATTACAAACAGGTTCGTCAACAAAAAAAAGCCAAAGAAACAATTAAGTAAATAGAATGATTAAATTCATTTAATATAATAAAATACGTAATCTATGAAGGGTAATTTTGAAGCATGTTATTTCGCTTATAATAAACAGGGTGTCCGTTTTATTTTAATATTAGTTAAAATATCGTTTAATTTTTACAAAATTGTTAATAACAGTGCACTCGATAGTGTGAACATCGCACAGTGGAAACCCTGCGTAATGGGAATGAAATGAAATGTATACCGTGAACAAAGTAAATTTTCGTTTATAGAAACAAATCGATATTTCGCCGTTGATGTTGCGCCATTGCTCTAAATCCCCTATGAATTTAGTACTTCCCTAGTCTTATTACCTAGATATGATATTTTATTTGTGTATCTACTTTAAATAGTTAGGTACATAGTAGCGATGCAACGGAAGTGTCATAACGGAAACAGAAGTAAATAGTAAATTTTTGCTGAAACGGAAGTGTAATGATTCCAAGCGACTCTTTAATGCAGTGATCTTGCGCCCTTTTCGTGAATATTTTATTACAAAATTACATTTAGCATTTGCATCGTCAATATCAACAACATAATCCCAAATGGAACTTCTTTTTAGCTTCAAAATTGCACTTACACCACTGAGCAAACACTCATCATCATCATAAGGTCTTCAGTCTTTCTAAGACTGGTTGGACACGTACCTCCACTCTTTCCTATCCTGAGCTAAACTTCGCATATCCCTAAAGCTAGAACAACCCATATCCTTAACTATTTGCGAACAGTAATCTAATCTAGGTCTACCTCTACCCCTCCTAACTCCTGTTTCTGCCTCTAATATGTCTCTGACTAGACCTTCATGCCTGAGAAGGTGTCCTACCAACCTATCTCGCCTATTTTTTATTGACTTCCATAGAGTCCTCTGTTCTCCTATTCTTTCCAATACCTCTTCATTTCTAACCTTTTCTACCCACGATATCCTCATCATCCGCCTATAACACCACATTTCGAACGCTTCTAACCTTTTCTTTTCCGCCGCGCCCACTGTCCATGTTTCGCACCCGTACAATGCCGTGCTCCAAACATATACCTTTAACAACCTTTTTCGAATTTCTAAATTAACCATTCGCGAACACTATACAAAATAAATAAACGCTATAACTGTATTAGTATTTTCGAAAAGAAATTATTAGGAGAACTGGCTAAGGGGAAGTTAAAAGTCCTGGACATTTTTAGATTAAACTAGGGAACTAATAATAATATTTGGAAAATATCAACATACGAAATACTAGGAAATAGATTTAGGCCCCAACCTATAATAATGTTATTTGCACAGGAACAATATTATTACTATAACAAAATTTTACCGGCTATAACGCTGCGTTGATGCTAATACTTCATAAATAATACGTTCACTATGTTACAAAGGGGTTGCTAAAAAGCTAGCGGAGACACCTGCACAACATGCAGCTTTGCAACAACCAATTCCATTTAAATTGTGTTTTGAAAACGGTCAAGTTCAGCCAACAGATAAAAGTAGCAAATTTTTACGACTTGCTTTATTATTCCGATATATTAATTTTCAAAAAGATGAAAAATGTTTTTTTTTAAGTCCTGATAATGTATGCGAAACTTCCGTAACTGCGGAAGCGGAAGCAGAGGTCTGTTACAACACTAGTACATGGTTTGTTGCTAGTGGTTGTGTCATCTACTATCTACAAATCCTCAACTGTCGAGTATATTATAAATGTAACTAAACGGACGAAGAGACTGAAGTTGACATTATTGACTTGATGCCTTGATGGTTATAGGACTAATAGAGAAATAATCATTAAACAAACAAAAAAATCTTCAGAAAATACCCATAATTTCTGATTTCTTTGGCATAAATTATTTTATTTGTATTTGCTATATTTAAAACATTATATACAATGAATCACTTAATCTTCTCATAATGAGGAACAACAGTAAGGAACTCAAATTCCCAATTTTGCCCCGTGGCAAAATGAAAAATAGCACGGGGTAAAAAGAGCATATATTTTAATCAGATTGGCGGCGTTCACAAGTATGCTCATTAACTGCAACACAGGAATAATATTATGGGCCCAATTATGGCACATGCTACCACATAGCAAAATACCCATCTTTTGGTCGACTGCAAATAAGTTCGCTCAGTAAATGTAAGCGCAGTACCCAGCAGCATTGCCTAAAGGTTTAGACCATTGCTTAATTTTCGAGACGACACTGGTTCGATTCCGAATTTCTTTGAATCATTTGGGCAAATTATGAGGCAGTAGTAATAATAATTTTATTTCACAGATGGTCTTTTCTTAATTTCGTCCGTCTCATCTTTTTTAACCCAACCGCCACCTACCCATCCTCATGATTCCTAAAAGGAGGCTGAAGAGGACCTTCTGTCCTACTCTCGGGAGTAATCCGGAGGAACTGCCTGACCAATAAAATAAGGAATTGATGGGAAAAACTCATTCAAGTGTTTTTCAAGCGCACTTTCTTTCTTAAGCTACTTACTATTCTTCTCTTCAGATTGAGTATCCCGTTAGGCCCCAACCATTTTGCCTCAACAAACATATTTTGTACTTAAACCAAGTACTTCTAATCTAACACAGTGATGGCTACGAAAAGTACCATCTATCAAACTTCGATACTACTGCTACGATCTAGAGCTGAAAATATTCCAAAAATATTTAGTTACTCTCCTAATAACACGTCAACATTTGTCACAAAATTTCGTAAAAATATGAACAAATTCAACTTTTTCTCAGTGCCCTGTCTGGTCCACACATACACATACAGTTACATACATTAACGCTCTTCCCGTCTTGCCCCAAACCTCGCTTTGTCCCGCTCTCCCCTATATCTGTTTTGTTAATTTACGATGTTTATTCCATGTTATTAAATATGTATAACATTCGTTAACGTGAACAAATCGGTAATGTGGAGTTTTTTTCAGTTCACACTACCGAGTGTCTACTGTATTTACATTTGTAGTGGTGACAAAAACCAATTACATAGCTTTATTTCAATGATCATTACATCTTGTGCTCAATATAACATGATTTATAAAAGATCAAAATAAAACAGATAACCTGTGGATACCTGTATTGTATCATAATAAATTTTAATACGAATATAAATGTTTAAACCTTAGTGCATGTAGGGATCATTCCTGTAGTTTTTTAAATTAATTTTATCATAATTAAGATCTTTTGGGTGAGGGGGGGGGCTTGGAAAGATACCATCCTAAGGGTTTCTTTTGTTTCCGATTATCTTAAAATAAGCATAGAACACCCAGAAAATGATTGATGTTGGGCTTTTTGAGCATTCAGAAGTCTCTTACTTTGAATCCTACATATTTGCATTCGACATTCAAGTTTCTTTTCATCTCCGCACTGTACTCGCTCTGGTAATTTTTAAGTAGAACCACTACCATGGTAATGAATAATATGTAATATATGATAATTAAAATATATTAATACTAGTATGTAGATTGTAGATCACTAATTAGTAAAGCAATCGCAGTAGAATTTGCATGTTGTAAAAGTATTAGTATTTTTGGACCAAAATAATCAAGTGCTTCTTGTTTGGCTTCACAGGCTGAGTAAATATTTTGCTTGAATATATTTTACGAGGGGTAAACCATCGCCATAATGCTGTACATAATTCGACTTCTTAAGAAAATATCCTTAAATTTCCTATGATTTCCTCTTGGTCTTCCAATTTTCTCTTGAAATTTTTTGAGAGTCTTGCAGTCACTGCACTACATGCGCGTTTTCGTTTTCGTATGTGGGCTCTATGAGTTCCTTTAAAATCGTGTTACTATCACCTGATACCCTCATGATATCTGCAATGTCCCGTGATATTCTCCTATTTCCTACTGTTATCTTAAACATAATCAGAGATGCACACAGGTATTTTTACTGATGGTTTATCCCTTGACGTTTCCTTATAAGCACAATATCTTTATTTGTAGATAATACTCCTAATTATTTCAATTTTTCTGGCGTTAAACAATTTATGCAATTACAAATACTTAATGTATAAACGTTTTATTATATTGTCGCATTAACGCATTTATCAATTTAGCTTGACGATTCCAATCGGACGGTAATAGGTTTGGTGACACCTCAAAGATATCCCAGTAGTAATAGATCTGTGAGTCCCCGAGTATCGGACCGAGAATGTCCTAGCGGTAGTCCGAGCGTTCACACGTCGTTTTTCGAAAATGGTCTAACCGACACATCCTCCAGCGAAAGCCTAAGCAATGCTTCTTATGCATCAGCAGTAGGAAGTCAAGAGGATTTGACTTTGATAGATCTGCACATGCAAGTCAATAGGCAAATTATGGACTCACCAATGCTCATGTCCAGTTACGTTAGTTGCCTTACTCAGGTAAACATGCTGAATTAATCGGTAGTTTATTTGTAAAAAAAGCTTTACGTTGAATCCTGTCTTTCAAAGGGTTTTCCGACTATCATTCCATCATAGGTTTCACAGCATCTCTTTAGGTTATTTGAAACAGAAGAACGATCAGTTGGGATTATCAATTATTTATGTTTGAGTTATGCTTGGTCGGAGACTTATAAAATTATAAAAACAATTATGTTCTTTTGCTTCAAATGAACTCCAAGAATGTCTTCTAAAACTGGAGACCTATTCGACATTTTCTAAACCTTTGATGCTGTTGGAACTTAAGTTTGAGGGTTTACGCACCAACGACTTTTCGCTAACTTCAGGAGTTTCTTTTGTAAAAATTGATGAATTCATTATTCGTTCAATAATTCCTGAAAATACTAATCATATACGTTCAATACCCTTCAAGACGAGGGCTAAAACATCTGACTATGTTTATTTGTCAGATATTAAAATTTTTATATGAAAATGTAAAACAAAAAACTATTCCTAGGTTCGTTGTTCAAATTGGACCCAACCAAAGGGTTCTGAATCCTTTTCAGTCCCTTTGTTTCAGAAGAACGCAAGTGGTAAACTTGTTTACATTGGTAAGTAGTATTATTACAGACAAAGTGCTTCCTATAAACCCCAAAATTCCCTGTCCAACAGGAGGAAAATTTGTCCCAGTTACCGAAGTAATTTCTGAAGGTTTGACTTCATTCAAAATGGTCACTAGATCGGACTATCCGGAGTCTCCGTTGGTTACTGGACGGACTCCCACATTTCCGTATGGATTTGTGTGGGACCAAAACATTGAAGAAATACAATCAGAAATAGATACCAGTAAATTCATTATTCTATCCCTTATCATTCACAAACAATGTTACAACAAAATATCTTTAAGGTAATCTACAAGAGGAAGAACTTTTGGGTTCCCAAAACGATGTTGATTCGAGAATTTCTGTTATCATTAAATTAAAAGGTGATTTAGATGTGGCAGTTAGTCCATTGTTGTTGGAATCTCTACAAAGGTTCGAAATAATTCATTTTCTTTTAAGTGGACTCATCAAGTTAATGTAAATTTTAGATTTGTGGATTCTTTGAGCCCTATTCTAGCAACTTTACATCCATCCACTGTCATTGACCATTTACACGCATCTTGCATAGGTCAAGTCAAAAAATGTAACATTTTGAAAACAACCGAAAATATTCTGAAATTACGTCAAGCAGAAAAGGAGGGTCGTGTAGAATCTGGAGACTATGAAGAAACCATTACGTCACAACTTCAAGCAGCAATATTTTTACCAAAAGTAACATTCAAAAGAAGTTCTCAAGAAAAATTTATCAAATTAAAAAATCTTTTTTAGTTATGTTTTGAATTTAGAAGATTTGCTCAGAAGTGTACTGTACATATGCAAATACGTAGCTTAAGGTTAAAATATGTAAATGTTTATATAATATGTGCCCTTGTACCACAATTTTTTAGCATAAATATTCAGTTAGTATATGTATGCTAAACAGAACTTTTAGCATAAGTTTAATTTTAAAAATTAAACAATAAATAAAAAAATACATATATCTAAATGTATGCATGCGTAGAAATGTATGTGCAGTTAATAATTTCTCACCAAACAGAAATAAATTTCTTGTAATTTCTCAATGATTTCAATAAATCCTTATAATTCCCAATAAATTCTCGTTTCTCGGAATAAATCCGCAGAATTCCACAACGTAAAAATCAAATTCTTTGAATTCCAACGATGTGTACACCATAAATCCCCTGCGGCTTCTCCCTCGTGAAAATATTAAAAATAAATGTGTATTTTTTAAATCTTATGAAAAAAGTGTTTCANAGAAAGATTTCCAAATTTTTATTTTTCCAAATTCTAAATATTTTTTTCAGATTCGCGAAGTACTTCAAACATTTCATAGACCTGCTGTGGTTCAAATGGGTAACAAAAAGGGCTTGACCAAAGCAAAGGCGTTCCTTTTGGGTCAGCATACTCACACTATTGGAGACATAGTTCGTGGTGAACCAGTTTCTATAGAAAGTTGCGAGAAGCAACAAGAGCAACTGGTGGTTTGTTTAAATATAGGAAAAGTTCATACTCAACTTAGACGTTTGAAAAACGAAAGTTCTATTTTGGACGATGCTGTCATTACTGCTATACCCAATTATTATTCGAAAGTCTTATTTACGTCCATGAAAATTGGACCCATGCATAGGGGTGTCGATTATTACATGCAACCAGTTAAAAATGAACAAACGGTTAGTAAAAACATCTGAGAAAATAGTTTTGGTGACAAAAATATTTTTCCTGAATAAGATATTCGACCATCTTTATTTTAAAATTTGTAAACTTCTGAAAAATAATTTGTTACAGTCCCAACAGCCTGAAATTGATGACGAAGAAAAACTGGGCTTCATAATGTTTGAATGTGGATTTGAAGGTATCAATTTAAAGGTAGGAAATAAATTGATTTACTACTTAAATTAAAAATCAAAATTACCATTTTTCTCAATTAAAATTTTTCTATTTTAAATCGCCAAAACTTTAATTAAGTTTATGTATGTACAAATCTATATATGCAAAATAATAAACGTGTTTATTTATATAGGTGGTGAACAAGTCGACCACAGAACAAGGTCCAGTAAATGGGGAACTCAATCCCGAAATTTCCGAAGATACCAACAGTGCAACTGTGGCTGATCATCCACCGAATGAGACCCCGAGAATTTCTAAACCAGCACCAAAAGTCGGGGAACAAACCAAACCTGTCCCAACACAGGACCAGAAAACAAAGAGTGAGAGAAATTCGCAAAGTTCTAAAACAGCTACAAAAACCCAGTCTAACGTGAACGAAAATACATTAGAAACGGGAAATATTAAAGAAAAGCCAGAAAATGTTGAAGAGTTGAAGCTGAAAGCGGTTCAATGCGTTCCCAAAGACAGTGGCAACATTTCTTCGTGTATTATAGAACTGAAAACTGTTTGGTTTAATTTTGCAGCGCCCCCTAGAACACCAATTACGAAGAAAATTGATTATACAAGGTAAAGTTTAACAAGATATTAATTTTTCCCATCAAAAACTTTTGCTCCGAAAATTCAATCTACAAATTTTGGATCCTTAACCCTGGTTAAAAAATTAAGTAGGAACAATCCGCAGTATTGTCCATATCAAAAATGTGATATGACTATTTTCAGACAATCCAAGAATTATTATCTTTTTGTCGCATATAAGTGCAGAATTAATCTGATCAGAATTAATGGGGGGAGGGGATTCATAGTCAAATATTTTATTATAAACAGGTCGATTATATGCATACAGGATGTTCATTTAACCTTCAGCAAAAGTCCGTGGTTACTCTAAGAATATTTTCTCCATTGATAATTTTTTGTCGCTTTGTGTTGAAAATACAGGGCGATAAATATTTTTTGACAAAACCAATGTTGATATTTTTAGCCAAAAAAGACTATAGCGTACTTCACCGAATTTGCTGAGAACAAAAAAAGTTCAAAATCTTTTTTAATAGTTTAACCAGTGTTTATGCACTTTTATTTCATTGGTAACTTACGGAGAAGTGCTAATTTCTTTTATCTGTTAATAAATTTTACTTTTTTCTGCGACGTACTTGCTACAAAGTTGCCAAATTGTTCCTAGCTTAAATCTGTGCTTACTTAAATTTTAGATTAGATTGGAATTTATTGAGTACTGCTTCTCCAGCAATAAATGCTTGGCTAAATCCAAGTAATCGTTTTGCGATAAGGTTAGTTAATTTATTGAGAAATGCATCCCGAAGGTCAACCGCTGTTGTTGCCTGTTTAATGGCAGAAGCATTGGACATGCAAGGAATTCACATACCAACGAGGGTATACCAATTATTTAAGTGATTTTTAAGCAAATTTTGAACTCTCCTTACATTTTTTAGAGTCGTTATAATATTTTAACACCTCTCGCAAAAACTTTACAAGAGGATCCTAGTTGTCAACTTTGCGTTATCTTGCAAAAGTATATTTTGCAAACTGATATGTCAGCTATAGAGAGCAATTTAAAAGAAACTGATATACCGCATTTGTCTACACTTCGGCAGGTAGTATTATTGCTTATAAAAAAATAAGGCTATAGAATGAATAAAATTCTTTTCTATTCAAATTTAGGGGGTAATTGTGCTGAGTCGTCAATGGAAAAACATTTTACATACACCACTTCTGTTAGAACCCAACCACAAGTCTAAAGTGAAGCCCTTGAATGTTACAATTGCTGTACCGGAAGTGGAAGAGGTAAAAACGTTTAATTTTTTCTTTAGTCAAATTTATAAACTATATCTGGCCGCCATTATTACTGAGTTGTTTCAAAAGCTGCAAAGTTCGAGTAATGTTTTTTTACCATTTTTAAATACCTAATTTCCGAAGCTTAAAATGGCAGTGAAATACGATAAGCCAAAATACATAATCAATAAATTAATCATTCCTATCATACACAATTTTTTGAAATTAANTTACATTGATGAATCAACAGGTTCGTTTTTAAGGAAAGTAAATAAAAGCATTTTAGCTTATTAGAAATCCGTTCGTTTTAATCCTTTGGTTTTACTTAATATAAATTTTTACTGACTTACACCAAGCTAATAGAAATAAATAAAAGATGACAAAGGTGCTGGGCGTCTTTTTCATTCGAAATATATAAAAGAGATAATAGAATACGCTAGATACTTAAACCTTTTCTGAAATATGTTGACGCTAGAAATACCCTCCTATTCGTACTTATTGTTCCCTATCTGCTCTACCCCTATGTCTCTTGTTACTGCATTATCAATTAGGCGTAAGACAGTTCAGTATAGATTCAGTAATTGTCCTCAAAAAAGGCGATACCTTGGTTTGTTTGTATCTTTCTTGAATTCAGCATATCAAGTCAATTAATGATTTCATGCAAATGATATGATATGATATCAATTTAAGATCAGAATGACTAAATATTTTCTGATCTGTTTATTGATAAATTCTAGTAAAGAATGGAGGTAGACACCATTTGAGCATGGGAAAATCTATATAACCGTGCACATATGTTTATAAAAGGCTTACACCGAAATGAATAATCAAAAGTCCATACATCCGTAGGTCACTAGATAAGCTTTGCAATACAACTATTATTTTTACAGTTTTTCAAAATAATTTCCATTACAGTTTCTGCACCCAAAGTGCTTCAAAAACCAATAATTAAAAATATGTTATTAATATAAACAAAAGTATAAACTCACCGCAAATTTATGAGCCACTTAATTCTCCATCTTCTTCTGTTTTTGATAGCTGAAACAAAAATAAATTACTGAGTTTCTATTAAGTGGTACCTCCTATAATGAATTAATTAAGTATTAGTTACTGATGTCAGTATCAGAAGAAGTAAATAAGTTTTTTAAAGGGATGGCAGAAGGAAATGATGGCAAAATATAATACGTATCCATATTTGTAAAAATAAAATTAATTATTTTTGACAGATTAGCGAGAACATTGCGAATGAACTGAAATATAATACAAAGGAAAATATTAAAAGTAAGATTCAAAATTCACTGGTTAGCGGTGGCTTTAGGGCGAGCAGCACTTTTTCATTTCTTATTCCTAAATCCTCAGTGTTATTACTGTAATGTTAATAACAAAAAAAAGACTTTCGTCACTAATATCGAAGGGATTTGGAATACAGGCTTAAAAGATACTTTCTTTTGCCAAGAGAAAGTGCTTTATATTTGAGTGTTTGTTTACTAATTTTTATCGCTAAAAAGATCGCTTCTCGTATACAGGGTAATTGTTGTTTTAACTAGTGTTAGAGCCCAGTACTACGTACGTCATCATCATCATCATCATCATAAGGTCGTCAGTCCTAAGATTGGTTGGACGCGCATCTCCACTCTTTCCTATCCTGAGCTTATCTTCTCATTTTCCTAAAACTGGAACATCCCACATCCTTAACTTTTTGCGAACAGTAATCTAATCTTGGTCTACCTCTAACCCTCCTAACTCCTACTTCTGCCTCTAGTACGTCTCTGACTAGACCCTCATGCCTGAGAAGGTGTCCTACCAGCCTATCTCGCCTATTACTTGTTAACTTCCATAGAGTCCTCTGTTCTCGTATTCTTTCTAATACCTCTTCAATTCTAACCTTCTCTATCCACGGTATCCTCATCATGCGCCTGTAACACCCCATTTCGAACTTTTCTCTTCCGCCGTGCTCACCGTCTATGTTTCGTACCCGTACAGCGCCGTACTCCAAACATACACCTTTGACAACTTTTTTTGAGTTTCTAAATTAACCGTTCGCGAGCATAGAAGTAACTTTTTTTATTGAAGGCTACTCGACCCAGCGCTATCCTCTGCTTTTTATCCCTGCTGCTCTCCCGTCCTGACTTATCTGATTTCCTAGATACCTAAAATCAGACACTTCTACTACCTACTTGTAAAATAAAATTTTAAAACTAAATAGTTTTTAAAATTTTCTTATTTTTATCGTCTTTCTCATCACAACTATAAAAAGCTATAGAAACGTTTCGATTCGTTGGTTTTATATACTTATTTGTATTTGTATACCATCATGGTATTCGTAATGGTATGACCACCCTGTATACGAGACAAACTATTAGAGTAGTTGAACATACGTAATGATTTACTTCACTCTTCCTGAAAATATCTTACGAGTGCCCCTAGGACGAACAGCACTCATCTCAAAGACTTTTTATTTCTCATTCGTAGCAACAAAATGCTATACTGTAGAGAAAATAAAGTTAATATTGTACTGTACTTTTTGTTTTTATGTTTTACTTATGGCTTTGTTTTATGTTGTTGGGGATGTAGGATATTTGTCTAACAGACGGGGAAGCAAGTGGGAATGACGAAGGTGATATTACTGACGAACACGCTATGCTGTTGCACACTGGCATCATTCTTAAACCACACTCGCAAAAAAGCGTTGGTAGGTCTAACTTGATTTCTGTTTCTTTTTTTTTTTGTGGTACACGTTTTACACTTTTTTTTTTGTTGATTTTGCCTAAATTTTTTTCTTCTTTTGGTGGTCACTATATTACGGAAGTGTAGAATTGCCAAACATTTTTGTTTACAATTTCGACTTGCAACTGAAAACTATGACTTATAACTTGAAAGTTCCACTTGCAACTTGAAATTTCCTCTTGCAACTCTAAATGCCTATTGAATCGCAACCTAACGAAACGTAACTCAATCCCAGTGTTTTTGAGAAAAGCATTTTGTATTTTTTATTTAAAATACTTTTCCAAACGTATTGCTAGTATCACCGATCAAACATTATATAAAATGATGCTTACATTGACCATTGAAGGTATGAGAAGCTTAAAAAAGGGACAAAGAGACATTCCATGAATGCCTTCTAATTCTTTAACTGAAAAGAGTCCAAAAATTTTTAAACTCCTTGGAAATTGATAATATGAAATATTGGATCGTTATTGTTTTCCGGGTTCAATGTCATGGTCCATGGAATTTGTAAGTTCCAAATTGATATCAGCACCTGCCAAATCACCACCTATCGTACCTTAGCAAGAAACTACGAAATTGTATGAATTACGATAAAACAAAGCCTATCTTCCTTCTTATACTGATGGGTAAATCGAGTTACAAATCGAAATGAAAAAAAATTATATTTGGCCCTTCTACGCCTTCGTATTATACATATATTCAAAAAGCTTAAATAAATACAAATATATACTATCGTTATTAAACGTTTTTACATTGATGAATCAACAGGTTCGTTTTTAAGGAAAGTAAATAAAAGCATTTTAGCTTATTAGAAATCCGTTCGTTTTAATCCTTTGGTTTTACTTAATATAAATTTTTACTGACTTACACCAAGCTAATAGAAATAAATAAAAGATGACAAAGGTGCTGGGCGTCTTTTTCATTCGAAATATATAAAAGAGATAATAGAATACGCTAGATACTTAAACCTTTTCTGAAATATGTTGACGCTAGAAATACCCTCCTATTCGTACTTATTGTTCCCTATCTGCTCTACCCCTATGTCTCTTGTTACTGCATTATCAATTAGGCGTAAGACAGTTCAGTATAGATTCAGTAATTGTCCTCAAAAAAGGCGATACCTTGGTTTGTTTGTATCTTTCTTGAATTCAGCATATCAAGTCAATTAATGATTTCATGCAAATGATATGATATGATATCAATTTAAGATCAGAATGACTAAATATTTTCTGATCTGTTTATTGATAAATTCTAGTAAAGAATGGAGGTAGACACCATTTGAGCATGGGAAAATCTATATAACCGTGCACATATGTTTATAAAAGGCTTACACCGAAATGAATAATCAAAAGTCCATACATCCGTAGGTCACTAGATAAGCTTTGCAATACAACTATTATTTTTACAGTTTTTCAAAATAATTTCCATTACAGTTTCTGCACCTAGTTATACGCAAAAACCAATAATTAAAAATGTTCCACTTTCCTTCTGGGAGATCTGCCCAGGTCTGATTCCAAGTAGCTAAAAGTTCAGTATCTGTTTGAAACCTTCTCTCTTTCAACTGATCCTTAAAGATTGGAAAAAGAGTAACGTCTGGGCTATAAGCAGAATGTTCAAGTACTTTAACACCACTGCTATTCAAAAATTTGACAGTGTTATGTAATCGATGCGCAGGTCGTGATGAAAATGTCAATTGTCCATTCTCAAATTTGGTCGAATTTCCTGGAGCTTGTGACAAACTTTGGACAAACATTCGTTTATGTACCAGGAAGCAGGAGGCGGTTACAGTACGCTGACTTTCCAACACTCATTATCATCATCATTATAAGGTCGTCAGTCCTAAGACTGGTTGGACATGCATCTCCACTCCTTCCTACCACAAAACTAGAAAATCCCACATCCTTACCTATTTGCGAACATTAATGTAACCTACGTCTACCTTTATTTCTCTTAACTCCTATTTCCGCCTCCAATATGTCTCTGACTAGACCTTCATGCCTGAGAAGGTGTCCTACCAACCTATCTCGCCTATTTTTTATTAACTTCTAACCTTTTCTTTTCCGCCGTGACCACCATCAATGCTTCGCACCCGTACAGCGCCGCACTCAAAACATACACCTTTAACAATCTTTTTCGAACTTCTAAATTAATCGTTCGCGAGCGTAGAACTGACTTCTTTTCAACACTCTTCGTTCCAAAATACCTCGCCGTGTAAAAAATACAGCAATTACTATTTTCTTCGTTTGCTCATTTTCGAACAGCTAAACTCTATCCTTGTTTTTCGAAAGTACATCAATTTAATATAGCCAGGTTTCGTCACCAGTAGCAATATTATTGTTCTTATTTGAAGTATCATTTTCAACATTTTCTTACACCAGTTCACTCTGGCCTCCTCTTGTTCAACTTTGAGATCGTGCGGCATTTATAGCGTACAAATTCTTTTTACATTAAGGGTGTCGTGAAGAATTTTGTGTACACTTCGTTAGTAGAACTAATGTATTGCAAGACTTAAAGAGCATACTTACAATTTTATTAATTAGCAAAAAGAAATTAGCTGAATCACATTTGGGAAAAAAAATAGGACCTGGCATTAAAAACGGTTGTTATGACGTTTTCGAAATAGAAAATGGAAAACATGAAGCGGATTCTATTCCAAATACTAAATATAAAATTGTTCTGAAAAATGCATTCATAATACAAAATACAAACATATTTTTTAAAATGGAAGGCGTCTTTGTGAAAAACTTAACATAGTTTTGTTTTAATTAAATTCAGTTTCCATAAATTCCAACCTGTTGATTACGTATGTACACTATCTCCTTTGTATTATCATGCTCTTACTTTTATCCTTAATTTTTGTGCACATCTCGTTAGCTTTATTTGGTTTAGTGCATTTGGTGCTATTTTACGTGTTCTGTAATTAACATAGCTACCTACTTAAACAAGGATTAAGACATATCCTTATCAATTCTCTATAACTATGTAGGTTTATCAGCGAAAGATTTCAAGCTTCCTTCGACATCTCCGAGAATCAGTGGACCGGAATCGTTGCTTTCCCCGCAAGTTGCAGTTGTTTCGACTGGTATAGAAAGTATTTTAACTTCTCCTAGTCCACCAGGTTAGTGTCAATATTCTATTACAACTTATATCATACAACATATATGTATAATAATTGTATACGTGTATATCGTATGCCAAATGTTGGTATAAAATATATATGAGGGCGGTTCAATAAGTACCCGGGTTTGAAGACAGAGGATGTTCCTGTGGGAAATTGGTGTTGTCATCGTGTGCTGCCATCTATCAAACCACCCCAAAACGAATTTCAGACTGATTGATAGGTTAGTTTGGATTTGGCAGCCATTCGACTGAGACGTGTTTCGCTAAGATGGAAAAAGAGCAGTATCGTTCGGTAACTCGCTTTTTGTTTTTGGATGGGAAAAAATGCAAGGAGATGAAAACAAAGTTGGATACTGTTTATGGAGACATTTCGCCATCTACGACCACAGTTAGATATTGCTTCAACGAATTTAAACGTGGGCAAAGATCCGTTTTTGATAGGAGCGACCAGGATGCCTGGCAAACGTTGTTACCGAGGAAATCATTTTACGGATTTTTTAGGAAAAGGAAGAACGATCACTGGACAATACTACAGTTAGTTATGGGACCGCTTCGACAAAAAATTGAAGGAGACCCGGACGCATTTGACGAAAAAGAAGGTTCTTTTTCAACACGATAACGCACCGGCAAATTCATCAGGAGTTGTTGAGGCCAAACTGCATGAATTACGTTATGAATTTGATGCCGCACACCCCGTACTCACTCGATATGACTCCCTGCGACTTCATCTTGTTCTCTAACATGAAGAAATGACTAGCGAGAAAGAAATTTAGCTCAAACGAGGAAGTCATCGCCGAGACAGGGGGGATTTTGGAGAGTTCGACAAATCTTATTTTTTGGAGGGGTAAAAAAATGGCAGGGTCGTTGGGAGAAGTGTATCTTTCTAAAAGGGGACTATGTTGAAAAATAAAAAAAAAAAAATAAAAAAAAAGGGTGTTTATTTTTAACACGGGTACTTATTGAACCGCCCTCGAAAAACTAGTGTTTCTTATCCATGCTTTTGTGTTTTATTTTGTGGTCTTCAGTTTTAAGTACCAAACGTTTCACCGCACTTTCCATCTTCAATAATCTGTTGGTAAACTGCGAAAGTACAGTCAAATATTTATAAGTGTATTAAAAATTAATGACCACTGCAAAACCCAAAAGTTTGGAGGAGAAACTTGTAAAGTCGTCAAAAGCATTAAACATAAAATTGGTAATTTAGTAATATAATTGTTGGAACGACTAATTCTTTAAACTTTAGCAATTAATTCTTTCAATATATTTTCGGAATTGGTACTAATTGGAAACAATTTCACAATTAGAATTAAATTTCAAATAAATGCATGGGTTTTGTGGTAACGGGAGATGACTTGTTTGTAAAAACATTTTATTTTTCTTGTACTCGTGTAATAAGGATCTGAGACTGTAATTGTGATTATTTATAAGAAGTTTTGCAAATTGTTTGCTGTAGATAAGTAAATAACTGTCTTAATTTTCTAACAGTACCCCAGCGTAGACGTAACAAAACTTTACAAGCAACAACATTACCTTCCAGTACTAGAGCAAGCGTGGTATTTCCCTTATTAACCAACGCTAATTTGTTTTCTCAAAGAAGAACTAATGATGACCTTTGTAAGTTTATTACTAAAATGCACCTTGTATAATATAATATCACTCAGACATACACGCACACATAGATGTACATTTATTATATTCAGCATTACACTATAAAACATGCCCATCGTGTTCGTACCATTTTCTTCCAAAAAGTTTCTACTAGAACTGCCATATCTTCCCCTTATATTAATAAGAAAGTGTAAAATCAAAGCCAGTATAGGGACAGTAAAGAGTCTATTTAAAAAACCAACACCAACGTTTTGTATTTTGGTACATTGTCAATTTTCGGTATGGTTTTTTAAATGTGAAACAATACATTCCGTTTTTGAATAGGTAATAAATTTTAATTAGTTACAAAAGACAAAACTATTTCTAATTATCTCTATACTTCCTTCCTTCTTCCTCAAATATTTAACTGTTTAAAAAGTATTGGCTTTCCTCAAAGAAATTTTTAATAAAAAGAAATTCACCGAGGTGTAAGATACATAATGGTGACGCCTTATTGTTGAAGGTTTTTTATTTCTGCATGATGCTAATAACTACCTAACACCTAATACTCTATTAGCACAATATTATCTGTTCAAAATAATGGTCCCTTGTAACGTTGAAATGGACCTACCCTCTTTGACTTCATAGTTTATACATTTGTAGAATTTTAAGCTTTTACCTTTGAGTCTTGTACCGACACATATGTGGATATTTCAAGGAGAGTAAGTTTTGATGAGCCTATCGTCCCAAATCCTGATCCTCTCATGACTATGTTAGCTTTCATTTGTTTTTAGATAGATAGAGTTTGGGACATTCAAAATTGGCCTAGTCCGCAATAAAACTGTAGCATTTATTTTCTTCTTTCAACTTACTAACTAGACTAGAGCGGTTGCTGAATGTTGAGAGGAATATCGTAAGCATAAAAAAGAGATGTCAGGTAGATTGAACGGCATGGCCTAAAGGTTTAGACCATTGCTTAGCATTCGGGAGGACGCCGGTTCTATTCCGGGTCCGTCTGTATTGGTCCAAGTTTTTCTGTGGTTTCTTTGGATCACTTAGGCAAATGCTGAGGCAGTAATATTCCACATATAATCTTTCACTCTCTTCTGTCTTCATTTCGTCCGTCTCATCTTTCCCACCCTAAACACCACCCACCCATTACCATGATTCCTGAAAGCAGGCTGAAGAGAGCCTTCCGCCCTACCTTCCGGCATAGTCCGGAGGGACTTCCCCGCCCACCAGCATTACTGGCTGGTGGGAATGAAACATCCAAAAGTTTTTTTTTTATGTCAGGTAGGAATTGAAGCGGACACTAATAAATAAAAATGAATAACATTACACCAACCGATGTGTAACAGAAAGAGATGCAGACAAGTAGAATTTTAGCATTCTCAAGAATTTTGGAAAGCAAAGATCCATGTTTAAAGATATACTTCCAGCCAAGCAGTTGTAAAGCAGACTCTGATCTTTTGCGTACCTAAGCAAAGTCTAACTACTGCACCACTTACTTTGTTCGGTTATCTTTCTTCAGTTTGTCTGCACTACTCATGAAGCATTTGATAATTTAACAAGACGTGTTCAAAACTCAGCAAATGACTATAGTCCCAAGTAGAAACGAGAAAGGAGATACGTCCATTCACACAGATAATTTATTGCAGGCTTTGCCAATTTTGATAGTCCCAACTATATTAGACCTCTATTCTTAGAGGTATATAGCAGCACAAAGAAAAGCTAAGACGAGAATTAGTTTTTAGAATCACAACATTAAATAGTAATTATTATTATTTGTAACGTTAAATCAGTAGGTTATGGTACATTGAAGGAGGACAGAACAATAGTAAATTTAGGTTCAGACCAGAGTGTTTTTACTCATTCAAGTCCCGATTTGCCATCGAGTCCTTTACACAGGAATATCAATCATACACGTTCCACTGAGGATCTCTACAGCTGGATGGCCAAACAGGACAAGTTAGGAAAGCAATTAGAGAATATTGGTTCTCTCAAAGGTATTATACTCGGATAACCCCAAGTTAAATGCATTTGCAAATACACAGAAGCTTCCGTTTATTTTGTTTAAAACGCTTTGGCACGCAGGTTGAAGGAAGATTAAGAATTTAATTATCAAAACATTTGGGGAATAATGTAACGTCTCATTGTCGTTAATTGACGTTGGATCAGAACATTTCAAACAATCTTAAACATTCTTTCATTAAATTTAGATATTGTTGACGTTGTGTTCACATAAATCATATGTATATAAGTAGCTTTTGTTGTCTTAAGAAATGTTGAATGTTAAAAAAGTTGTGTCTGCGATTAAAAAAATAAAGATAAATAGACTTTTCTTTAATTAAATCAGGTTTTATGGAATCAAAAATTGACACTTTACAAACTGACTCGTCTGGTGAAGCACCTGGAGAAGAAGACGGATGCGTTGCTTTGTACCCTATGCAAGACTCTTTACAATTATTAGATGCCCATTTTATATTTCAGCCCCTTCTCTCTAGCCTGGGTGTAATGTCTAAACAGTTAGTAACTACATTAACCGGTTCATCCAGTAAGTTGTCCAGAAATCGTTGAGTTTATCGACTATTGGATGAACTTATAATTTTTACAGGTGCCGGAAGTAATCCGACCTCTTTGGATGCTTTAGGATCTAATTTATCATTGGTGGGTCATATGGATACAATGAGAATAGACATTGTGGTATCCGAACATGGAAAGAGCGATAAAAAGAAAGGAAAGGGTAAATCTAGGACGCGGTTGACTGTTGAAATAAATACAGGTAAGTTAACAACTTATAGGTGTAAAAGTTTCCAGTATCTGAGAAAAGAAGGAATCTTCCAATTTAGTTTCCCTACATTTCTCGTCTTTTCCCATAGTTACTTACTGTACTTTATTTTTTTAATTTTCTTGAGTACTTTTTTACTCTTACACTTCTTTGTTGTTGTTAAAGGTCTTTACTTATTTGCTCTAAATTCCTTTTGTTATTACTTCTAATTAATCTTCTCCAATGTTTGTCATAAATCTCCACATATTTACTCTTTTTTAAAACTTTGTACTTCGGTGCCTTCATCGTTGCTTTCATTGCTTTGTATCTAGTGTTTCTATTATAGTTGATGACCTTTTCCACCACCATGCAAATCCATTGACTATGTGCTAGTAACATACCAAATAATTTCGTTTGACTATCTTCTAAAATTCTATTGGAATAGAATTTTCAATACCTCATGCTTTGTTATTTATCCTCCTTCTTCTTTTCTTATTCTACTGGTGTTTTTCATATCGTGGTCATCGATTTCTGCACATTCAGCTCTAGTCTCTTTTCTTGAATCTCTTTATAAACTGAGGATTTTAAAGGGACCACTTGTCAACTTTTAGATGAATCATCTGCTTTCACGTGCGAAAAAGTTTCAGTAGGGGTCGAAGTCGATAGAAAAGCAGACGTAACAGTAAATGACATGATAAAAGCAAGAAACGTACTTTACATATCGCGTGGACAATTGAAAAAACACACAAGCACCGTGTTGCATTTCAATATTGAGGTCAAATTTATAACACAGAGGGTAAACATGCCCCTCCTTAGACTTCTCCATCAGATCAGCAACATGTATCAAAACGTAAAGGATACTCAGAATGAGTTACGCAATCAGCAACCTGTTGAAATTCGACCTCCAAAGTCAAGTGTGAGCGATCACACTGACTTGAAACACCAATCAAGCACCTCAGATATTCAAGAGATAAATGTCATTGGTGGTGGTAAATCCAAAACGTCTGATGTCGGCTCAGTGACATCACAGATAAAACCGACTGTCTCACCATCTCCTAGCATCAGGTCAAGACCTCAAACGTTTACTCTAAAACTCAGATCGACTGGAAAAAATGTGAAGGGCTACGTGAATTTAAATGAAGGGGTTGGAACGCCGGCATTCACTAGCAGCCCTTCTGGATCGGCCCTGGATCATATATCCCACGTGTCTTCAGAAAGGGGAAGCACTGGTACAGGAAAATGCTGGAAAACCATCTATCACCTGTTGGATTTGTATGCAGCCATGCCAGACACTAAAACTATCACTCACAGGTATTTAGAAAATTCAATTTTTTGGTAATATCTTACACAGTATAATTTGGCCCGTTTTCGAGATCAGATCCATTAATTATTTTCAGTATAGGATCCCAGGGAACAACTACTATTTCAAACTGTTGCAATATCGACTTATTTAAACTTCATTAAATTCTTGATCATACCTATGATTTCTGGAAATTGAGGAAGTTCAAATAAAAGATTGATACTTTGCAACTAATGACGTATAATGAGCTTCTTTAATTAGGCCTTAGGTTTATAGTACGCTTTTTATAGTTTGATATTGCAATAGTGCCAATTTTGTAGATTTTCTATGGCTACGGGAGATATTTCCGAATACTATAAGGGTAACAGAAAGTATGACATCCTGACTGANCATCTAGATGTTATATCACGTCTGTTCAAAAAGTATTGCGTATTTTGAATTTCCGCGAGTTAGATATATTCGATTTTCGATTTTTTGGTGGCTACTCAAGTTCAGTCATATTAAATAGTCAGTTAATTTTTGACTGCTGCCTTGCTTGTACGTATTTTGGCTCGTCTTCGATTTTTGCCTATTCCAAAAAAATGAATCAAATTTTGTGTGAAAAACAAAAAGTGCGCGGACGCATTCCGAATGTTGATTGTGGCACATGGTGAAGCTACCTTGGACCGAAGCAACGTTTATCGGTGGTACAAAATGTTCTCAGAGGTCCGAGAAAATGTGAACAACGAAAAGCGTGCCGGACGCCCGAGCAGGTCACTAACAGACGAAAAAATTGATGAAAAGAGAATTGGCCAATCGTCGAATCACCGTTAGAGAAGTTGCTGAAGACCTAAACATATCGATTGGCTCATGTCATTCGATTTTTACCAATGATTTGGGCATGAGTCGGGTCGCCTCGAAATTCGTACCAAAATTGCTCAGTTTCGACCAAAAACAGCATCGCATTAACATTGGTAAGGAGCTGTTTTTTACTTCAGAGGGTCATAACTGGTAACGAATCATGGGTTTATGGTTATGACATGGAAACCAAAGCTCAATCATCCCAATGGAAGTTTACGCACGAGCCAAGACCGAAATAAGCGCGCCAAGTTAGGTTGAATGTGAAGGTTTTGCTTACAGTTTTCTTCGATTGCAGGGGCGTGGTGCATCATGAGTTTTTGCCACAAGGTAGAACGGTCAATGAGGAATATTACCTTTTAAGCGCAATTTGTACCAAGCAATCCAGCAGAAACGCCTTGATTTGTGGAAGAACAAAAATTGGCTTTTGAACCATGATAACGCCCCTGCTCACACAACGTTGCTTGTGCACGAATTTTTGAATAAAATAGATATTCTTGAATAAATGAATAATTTTTGAAGAAACGCAAAATTGGCGATACTTTTTGAACATACCTCGTATATATTTCCACTTCAGACATTACTGTAAACCGTAGATAAAATATTTTTCCGAGTTTGAATGTGAAATTTTTTACCTGATAATAGAGCATGGTAGACTCTGCATTCCTCTCTCTCCAAAGGTAGGACGTTGCAACTGTAATAACTGTTGTCTGATAACATCCGATTTGAAACTACATTAACACTGTTTGATTGAATTTTTCCAAAAAGTTCCATTTTTGTTATTTCCTCTATTTAAAAATTTATTTCAAACATTCAGACAATCATCCCTGCCAACTGCAAGTTCTGAACTCAGTCTTCCTGAAGGAAACTTAGACTGGGTAAGCCATTTAAACGTGGACGGAGAAAAGGTGGAACTCCGTAAAAAATTGCCCACTTCTCATGAGTTTGATGAAGGATCATCTTTTATTGGCTCCTTTACGAGAGATCAACACTCAACATCAAATATCACTCAAGGTGGTTTGAGTCAAACTTCAACTAGCCAAAAGCAGCAAGAACCCAACATTGACTTGGAACTCGATGTAAAAGTGTTTATAAATAGCGGGAAGTGCGTTCTTCATACGAAAGACAGCACAAAAGAAGA
Organism: Agrilus planipennis; assembly: GCF_000699045.2. Classification (NCBI taxonomy): domain Eukaryota; kingdom Metazoa; phylum Arthropoda; class Insecta; order Coleoptera; family Buprestidae; genus Agrilus; species Agrilus planipennis. The sequence continues at coordinate 298,421 of NW_020439100.1, forward strand.
AGAAATAAAGATGTAAGAAATTTAGTAAGGATTTTTTTTTGTTTCTAATTAATTGTGATTTAATTCTTCAGGAATCGGATGAGGAAGGATAGAAGCTGTTCAGCTGGGCTTCTGGAGTTTCCGGTTCCCGCTGGGAGTCCTGATACTTCTAGAAGAAATAAGGATAAACTTACTGCAACTGCTAGTTCTTCTAGATTAAGAAATACTCCACATAGTACGTCACTCGTTGATTTAACTATATTTCATATACCAGGAATGGACGTTAAACTACATTATCAGTCAAAAGTAAGATACACCAAAAGACTTTTTACTATTGTGAATATTTATTTATAATGGTATTAGGTGATTCTGGATGATGTTGAAAATGGCAATCAAACTGCATCTGAACCTTTTTCACCGCAATCTCCCGATTTTTCTCAATCATTTCCTCCAAGAGGCTTTGGTGATTCGTTTTCACCGAAAACTACCCAATCTGAAGAAGAAAGAATTGAAAACGCATTTAGAAGACACGATTTCAGAAATTCTCCAGTGGAAGCCACAAATGGAACTAAGGTAATTTTTGATATCCTTTGTAATACAATTGACCTTTATTTAATTTTGTTTCTTGAAAAATTTTAGGACGAACCCCATTCATCTGGTGATTATGCAGTGGCAGATCTCAAACGTTCTGCGTCTTCTCATGGTATTTCCAACCCCAACTACGCCTGTACTCCATCATCTTCCAGCAGAAGTAGCGAAGACAGCATGCCTCAGTTTCAAATGAGTGTGACACCCCCTCATGGAATGTACATGGTGTCAGGTGCTGGAGGGTTGGGCTTTAAAAAATCGGGAGTGAAAAAAGCCAGCTTGTTCGCTTGGATGACGTTACAAAGCATTCCTGAAGAAACCATCATAAGCCCGCACATTCTGGAATTCTTGGAACAAACTCTTGAACCCATACCAGCCAAAACGAATTTTAACACCACAAGTAAGTTTTTCTTTTTAACCCTAATACATGCGTTATTTTAACTGTTCTTTTTTTTTCAGCCAATACGTCTTTGTTATCTGACCAAGACGCTATAAATTATGGTCAGTACGTGTATGCCAGTTTTCCTGTAGATGTTATCGTCTACTTCCACATGCAGCCCAGCACGTTTCGGTTCAGTTGCCTTCCCGTCTCAAGAGTGGAGTGCATGCTGCAACTTCCCTCTCTCGATATAATTTTCAGTTCTAAAAGGGCCGAAGATGAACTTTTACAGAGGTAGGCAATTTTTTCATTATGTTATTATTGTTATCTCTAAATATTCATAAAATGTTGAAATATTGATTGTGTCACTCATTTTGTTTTAAAATGGAACAGTAGTTTGGAAATTACAGGACGATTTAAATTCAGTGTTTCTGAATCATATTTCATGTTTAAAGAATTTGGGCAAAAACTAACTCTAAATATGTGTTGGCTCTATCTAAATAAAACAATAATTGACCTAATTATTAACAGGCATTTTTTAATGTTTTTAGTTTCTTTCCATTTTCTATGAACTTTAGAACAATTGGCTTAATATTTAGTTAGTTATGATACCTTTAGACTTGTGAGACTTGAAAGATGTTCCTTATTTTCATTCGTACTTTAATTATTCTTGTATATATACACTTTTCATTTCTAAAAAGATTTTTGGGGAAATATTTTATGTAAATTCGAGTAACTTAAAGAAATCTTCTTCGAATATGAGCTATTGCAACTTCTAGGGACGGCTCATTTCACCCGTAAAACACGTATGTATACGTGGAGTCAGTAAAGAGATAGGAAGTATGCTACTTCATTGTTTCTCGTAAGTGAAAGGGTGGAGCGCCACACTTCATATCTCTATGCTCTCGATTACGTTGGTGTATGTACGTATATACATTAGGGTGACTCTCGAATTTTGAAAATTGAAGCATTAAATGATACACATAATGTAGAGTACTGACTGCTGAGTAGACAATCCATTTGAAATCCATAAAATAGTCAGTAGAATTTCAAGAATTCTTTTCTTGAGGATCTACTCGTTCTTTGAATATTGAGTCAAATGTTGATATGCATGAATGAAATTATACTCTGACGCAACAAACTGCTTACATTCAAAAGTAAGAGTAGCCCCTCAATTTAAGAGTGACGATATGCTTCTGAGCGGGAACTCAACTTTATGCATACATTTTCTATCAAGTTCTTATTTATGTCTATCTTCATATTTTCGTAAATTGGAAGTTGCAGAAAAAAGTGAAGCTAAAAAATTATGAACTTAAAAAAAAGATTATATGCACCAATTTTACGATAACGACGTGGTCAAAAAAAATTAGAAACTTCGTTAGGTATGAAATATGTTTTTAAAAGAATCAATTGGGCAAAATTGTTTATCCTTTTGTAGCATCTTAAAAAATCATTGTTATAGTGAATTTGGTGACGATACTCCCAACACTGCCGCATCTGCCGTGGGTGGGCTTAGTGTTACTGGATGTATGTCTGACTTTTCGGTTTATATTTTTCATCCCTACGGTGGTAAAAAGTCCGCTTTGAAAGAAGCGCAATGGTCACCATTATCGGACAGTGAAAGAAAAGATTCATTATCAATAAACGTCGAGTTCGTCAAGTTCCATTTGTCAAGATCGAGAATGTTAAATTTTCAGCAAGAAAATTTAAAAGGAAAACTGGGATCAGACCAAAGCCGAGCAGTTATACGTTTTTCAAGTAAGTTCACTTTAATTTATCTAATTTAAGTACCTGCCCAATGAGAAATTGAAATTTTTGTTAAAAAGAGAAATTTTTCACCCATGCTTATTTTAGCAGATCTGAAAAAGTCGCTTTTATGACTCTAGCTTGAAAATATCGAATTGCAGGGAATTTACTAATGAGTGAAAATAACAGGAATAAAATTAATTATCAAAACTGTATTACAGACATTGTTTCTTTTATGTGTTACCGTTTTTGCTCTCCAATTTTTTTAAAAATCAGAAGTTACTTTTTCCAAGTTAGATAACTTTAATTTCAAACAGGGGAAACTCAAGGAAATAATTTGTTTAGATCTTTTTATAAGTTACTTTGTTTTATATATTCTCACACAACTAGTAAAAATGCAATTTTTTTATTACCCATGGTTATATTTAGAGTTAATAATTTTTACACTATAAAAAGGTAATGTGTAATGTGATCGCCTTGCAGGTAAAGTTAATTTAATTTCCTGTTTTCAGTTCTAAATAAAGTATATCTACTAGGTAGATATGATTTGTTTTGCAAGGAAAAACTGACGAATATGTAAGATAATAGCATTTTCTGTGAGGTGAATATTGATTAGATAAATGTATGATTATTACTACGTGCGGCGGAAACGTTGATGCCAAATGCATTAGTAAATTATATAATAGTGTAACATTAATGTATTGTCCTTCCTAATTTGTTTTATCACAGTTACTAACTATAGGGTATCATCTAAAAAATTTTGGACTCAGTTTTCTTTTGAAATTACGTATTTCATTAAATTGAATTGTTTTGATCAAAATATTTTGAAAAAGGAAAATAGAAAAATTCTACATAAAAAAATCTATTAAAAAACCGTTACTATCATCCTCATAAGGTTTTGAGCCAATCTTTTCCGAAAACTACAAAGAAGTTCGTAATTAGTTCATGCCACAAAAAATGTTCTACAAAACCTATCTCGTCTATTTCTTACTGACATTCATGACGTTTTCTGTTCTCCTATTCCTTCTGATACCTCTTCTTGTGACCTATTCTACCTACTTTTAATATCTTTCAACGCCCACGTTTTGCACAGGTACAGATAAACAGACGTAATTTCTTTTTTTTTTTGGCAAAAGACCCCAGTTTACATTTCTATCGCTTTTTTCATTCTAAATTATCCAACTTGTTATACGTCGTCTTCTATTCTTATCCTATCTTATTTTATTTAAGGCTATCCTACCCGTTTTATGCTAGATTCGTAATGCTGCCCTGTCTTTAACAAAATCTTCCTAATGTTTACTTCTTTACTTTATTGTCCAAAGTCTATAACTACCTGTTGCTCTTTATATAAACATCCCTACATTGTTCAGTATTTTTATAATATTTTCCCATAAAAAATTATCAAGTTTTTTCTTGATCAACAAATTCTATGTTCTTTTTTTTTTCTATCGGTTTCAACTATTACATGTAAAATGTTCCCCTACTTCTTCTAAACCTGAATTAGTCATCCATTAAAATTTCTTCCGTTCTTTTTCTATTCTTTCTACCTTTGTCTGTACCAGTTTAGATTTTAGAGCATACATTTTTCTATTGTTGACTTCAGCATTAAAAAACGTTTTAAAATTTTAAAAAGTCTATTAAACAAAGTCATCGGTACAGTTTTCCTTTAACGTTTAGGTAAATTCCACTGACATTTTCGAGACTATTTTCAAAAATATTAGAAAATTCAACATGCCACATGACATACCTAAAAATAATTTAAAATGACCGATTTCTACGTCAAACCTTTTCGAGGGAAAACGGCTGCATCAGGCAAATAAATCAATACTTATTTAAGAAAGTTAATATCTTACGATTAATAATTATGGAACATAAATTTGATATCAACTTAATTTCTTTCCACTACGGATTACCTCACCTTACCAATCGTATGTAGTTTAGTGGTAGAGTACGTAACGTTAAAAGCCCGGGTTCGATTCCCGGCGAGGGTGTGACAGCAACAATAAATATTTCGTCATTAACTTCAGGTAATGTATTGCGAAAAGATATTAAATTGATTTCCCATTAACGTTTGATAATTATAAAGTCAAATAAATAACTATTTCTATGATTTACCAAGAAAAAAAAACTCGTTTCGATCGAGCCTCGTATACTTATCAGATTTTTTAAAAAAGCCGTTCGTTAAATGTGCGCGCAAGGCCGCACAATCGACCCGTGGTTTATGCTCTGAACGAAACATCGCTTTTCGACAATTCCGGCTTCACCTTCGGGCCTATTTCAAGTTCAAGTTTGCTTTTATTATATCGGGACCTCGTTCGCGCGTACAAATCTCGCGACATTGGGCCAAGGCTTTGGCATTGATTTTTTTTTTCGCGCGTCAGTGAGACCTCGCTTCAAGAGCACGGCCTCGGCTGTGGAGGTTTCTCAATGAACTTCACCCAGATATATCCCCGGCTTCCCGGCCAAGGCTATCATCCATGTAGGTACGGCTGGGCAAGGTCGGAGAGCTCGGTTCATCTGTACTTACTATTTTTGATTTTTTTTTTATTGACCTAACGTAATGGATAACGTAATCTGTCGACGCTGGCGGCACGGTACACGCTCTTATTCAGACGTCATCCCAGTGGTACCGTTATTACGTATGCGATAAGTTGTTACGTTTCACTTTGACCTCCAAAATTCGATTAAATAGAAGATAAATTGCTGTTCAGGAACGAACAGTCTACGTATATATTCCCAACTATTAAGCTCGTTAGGAAAATACTTAATCTACTGAAATATGCAAATATTTGAATATCTTCATTGTTGATCTCTTTAGAAAACCAGTAAAAGTTTGGTATTGGTATTGGAATTACTTTGTAGAATAAGTATGTAAAATGAGATTGGTATATTACGATATACCCAAAACCGCAGGAACTACAAGGGTGTTTCTGACAGACGGGTATGACAAAACTGTAAGGGTTCCATTTTTCTCAATTGACTTTAGAAACTAAATTTTTCATTGTTAGTAAAGCTAATTATCGTCCCAAATAGTAAGGTAACCACAGTTTGATCTTTTTTCTGTATAGCATGGGGGGGGGGCGGACATAGGGGACCACGGGCCCCCGGCGGTACAAATGTGGGGGCGGCAAAAATGATTTCTTCAGTATTAGATAGAATCGGGTCTACCGAGAAAAGCTGTTTTGTAGCTAATCGAAAAAACGGCAAGCCCATATAACAAAACCTGAAAGTCGAATGGTCGAACCCTAACAGTTCACTTTGTGATAGGGATGAAGGCCGTTATTTTAGTCTAAGCTCCCATAGTATAAAAATATAGGTCGCAGAATTGTAACAATTGCATAAAAACAGAAACATGAGTCTGGTGTACTACAGATTTCGCCTATGTGTACGTATATTTATAAGCAAGACACCTTTTATATTCTACTTACATTTAGCACTACATAATATTATTGTAAATTTGATAAAAGCCAGCCATCAGCAAAATGATGCAGAATCCTCAGTTATTGAAACTTATTGCAACAGTATGGAAAGAAAACGACAATAAAAATACTGAAGATCCGGTATAATCTATTTGAAGAGCCGAAATCTTTATAAATCCTAAGATGAATCCTCAATATCCTTTTGGTATAAGGAGAGCTATTTGTAAATAATCTCATGTATTTTCAATTTTTTCGATAATAATAAACGCTTTTTACACCTTTTTACTAAAAAAAAAACTTTTGGGTGTTTCATTCCCACCAACCAGTAATGCTGGTGGGCGGGTAGTCCCTCCAGACTATGCCGGAAGGTAGGGCGGAAGGCCCTCTTCAGCCCGCTTTCAGGAATCGTGGGAATGTATGGGTGGTGATTCTGGTGAGAAAGTTGAGACGGACGAAATGAAGACAGAAGAGACTGCAATCCCGAAGAATTTAAGTCAAAGATAGGGGGGAGGGCAAAAGGCATAATTGTAAAAATAGGAAGAGCGGTAAATTCAGGCTGCGCCCCGGGTGGACATACACCTCCACTGTGTCCTATCCTCAGTTAATATGCGTATTTTCCTATAACTAGAACATCCCACATCCTTAACTATTTGCGAACAGTAATCTAATCTAGATCTACTTCTGCTTCTCTTAGTTCCTGTTTCTATTTCTAATACGTCTCTAATTATTTCTTCTTGCCTGAGAAATTGTCCTACCAACCTATCTTGCCTATTTCTTATTGACTTCCATAGCGCCCCCTGTTTTTCTATTTCTTCTAATACCCCCTCATTTTTAAACTTTTCTATCCACAGTATCCTCATCATACACGAAAAAGAAAAGAATTTGCATATTATACATCATACGTGTATTTTACATGATGTAATAAGAAATAATTTTAAAGGTTTTAATTATTTAAAACAATTTTTATCCAAAATCTATTTTCGGTTCTAANTCGATGGTAAGTTTTCTAAATTCATAATTCTGAATGAGTTTTACTTTATTTTATTTTTATAACGTAGAAGTGGATCGATTCCCATCACTGGAGAAAGAAAAAATTGATGGCAACAACTCAATGGAAAGGAATCGAGGAGGACAAAAGTTGGTTGATCCAAATCATAATCGAGAAGTGATATTTGCACTTCCTAGTCTTCAAATACACCTCAAGACTGAACATTTACAAAGTTTTAGTATTCCCGATTTATCAGGTATTATCAGACGATTCAATTTTTGGGTGAAGAGAAAAGGGCAATGTGGTTTAATGTTTTCTTTTGCAGGGGAAAAACCGGTTGTGGAATGCAGTTTTATCACAGAATTCGAAGATCACATTTTTGTCACGGTGGATGCTGAAGCGTTCTTTTTCCTTCACGATCTGATTACGTCATATTTGCAAGGAAGAGAAAAACTGGTAAGTGAATCTGTTTCCATTTTTGTTATTTGTACCTTTATCAGAAAATATTTTGTAAAACATCAATCTGGAATCCATGTAGGCACTACATCACATTTGAAATATAGCAGTCGTCTTCCATCTTTTTTTATGTTATTAGTAATAATTCTAAAAGATCATTTTAATGTTTCCATTTTTACGAGATTTTGACATCAATCTAATCACAGTCAAACAAATTTAATTTACAGATGAGTTCCTATATGGAAAAACGTGTGAGCATAGACGGTGACAAATCCAGTCCAGTCATGTCTTCGTCATCTTCAACGAGCAGTCAATCGTCTCAAGTCAAAAAAATATACGACGATCCTTTCACGAAAGACTGGCGAAATTTCAGTTGCAAAACGTGGCACCTTGAGCCCACAGTTCGTTTGCTGAGCGTTGCTGGGAAATACATAGAACCATATGGTATCGATTACATTTTGCAGAAGTTAGGATTTTCGCACGCGAGAGTCACCATTCCAAAATGGCTACAGAGAGGATTCATGGACCCGCTGGACGCCATATTGGCCGTTCTTACGCTCAATATGGTCGTTATTATCAAAGGAGATGGGCATGGAAATAAAATTAAAGAGAGAGAAGATAGGAATGAAACTAAGAAGTAATATGTACACAGAAGGTACTAAAACCAAAAAATTACTCTCTTGAAGTAGGTAAATATTTACTGGATTGTAATAATAATAATTCATTATAAATGCGTGTTATTATGTGACAATTTACATTTATAAATGTGTGATAACTGTGTTTATTCGTTTAAAATCGTATTTAAATGTATTTAGGTTGGTAGATATAATATAAAAGATATTACAATTAGGTAGGCATGTAGAAAAATGGCTGTTAGTAGTTTCTTTTCATTTAAATTTATCGAATGGTTAATACTTACGTTAAATAAAATTTTATAGATACCTACGACGGTATAAAAATGTGTTTTATTAAGTGAAAAAAATGAAGTTTTAATTGCAGTACAGAAAATATTTACTTCATTCATAAACTAATTAAATGGAATATTTTTTTCCCCTTTTTTAGGCCCAGGAATAACGTACACACGCACACACGCACACACAAAAATACAAATCAGTTTTGAAAAGAACGCAAAACTTGGTAAAAGAAGGAGGTTTTTCCGATAGTATTTATATAGATACAATGGTAACAAATTAAAAAAAAAAATTCTAGTGATGATTAAATTTGACTAAAAATGATTACGAAATTACACCTTCCTCTACAGTACTGAAAACTGAAAAAAAGGAAAGCAAAATAATTAATACTGATAATTCTTCGGGCGTCAATTGTCCCCTACTCTATCCATACACCATCATCATCATCATAAGATCGTCAGTCCAAAAACTGGTTGAACATGCACCTTCTCTCTTTCCTATCCTGACCAATCTTCGCGTTTCCCCAAAACTGTAACAGCCCCCATCTTTAACTATTTGCGAACAATAATTACTAACCTATCTCGCCTATTTCGTATTGATTTCCATAGAGTCCTCTGTTCTCCTACTCTTTCTAATACCTATTCATTTCTAACCTTCTCTACCCAAGGTGTCCTCATCATTCGCCTGTAACACCACATTTCGAACGCTTCTAATCTTTTCTTTTCCGCCGCGACCACCGTTCATGTTTTGCACACGTACAGCACCGCGATCCAAACAATCTTTTCCGAATTTCTAAATTAATCGTTCGCGAACATAGAAGTGACTTTTTTTTATTGAAGGCGACTCAATCCTGCGCTATCCTCTGCTTTGTATCCCTACTACTCCTTCCGTCCTGACTTATCTGACTTCCTAAATATCTAAAATCAGCCACTTCTAATTTTTCATCTTCTATTTGCCCTTTCGCTACTTTTTCTTCCCTTGCATACCAGTATGTTTGTTTTACAATTATTTACTTTTATTCAATACTGTTTCCTCAATATCTCTTCCATTTTATTTAAAACTGTCTTTAACTCCTCTTTCCTAGATGCTAATACTGCTATATTATCTGCAAGTCTAAGCATACTAATCTTTTTCTCCTGCATATCTACCCCTACAATAATTGTACTGTCTTTAATGATACACCATACATTATTTAATGCAATTTTTTTTTTGAAATTTAAATTCGCTGTTTTCAGTATTTTCCAAAATCTACCATCATATCTTCCTTCAGGTTCTACCTCAACTAAATGTACCCTAGCGAGTTTGACGATATGCTTTTCAGTGAACNTTAAATAAATACAATGTCTTGGTAAGGAAGTGTTTTATTTTGCTGGAATAGAAAGGAAGTTTCGTAGTAATGGAATGTAAAAGATATAAAGGTAGGTGTTTATGGTGTTTTTCTACGAGAGGCATATTATCCCTAGTTTCGATATATGAACTGGAAAAAAATGTCAAAGCGACGAAGACCTTAGGTTCACTCGATCAAATTCTCATCATCATCATAAAGTCGTCAGTCCTAAGACTGGTTGGACAGGCACCTCCAATCTTTCCTGTCCTGCGCTAATCTTCGCATTTCCCTAAAGCTAGAACAACCCATATCCTTAACTATTTGCGAACAGTGATCTAATCTAGGTCTACCTCTACCCTTCCTAACTTCCGTTTCTGCTTCTAATATGTTTCTGACTAGACCTTCATGCCTGAGAAGGGTCCTACTAACCTATCTCGCCTATTTCTTATTGACTTCCATAGAGTTCTCTGTTCTCTTACTCTTTGCGATACCTCTTCATTTCTAACCTTCTCTATCCATGGTATCCACACCATTTGCCATGTTTCGCACTCGTACAGCGCCGTGCTCCATACACCTTTAACAACCTTTTTCGAATTTATAAATTAACTGTTCGCGAACATAGAAGTTCTTTTTTTGAATGCGACTCGACCCTGCGCTATCTGCTTTATATCCCTACTACTCCTTCCGTCCTGAATCATTTGACTTTTTATATACCTGAAATCGGCCACTTCTACTTTTTCGTCTCCTATCTTTATAATCGCTCGTTCCCTACATTCTCTTCCGTTGCATGCCAGTATTTTTATTTTACTTTTATTTTCATGCAATACTCTTTTGTCAATACCGCTTCCATTTTATTTAAATCTATCTCTAACTCCTTGCTAGATGCTAATACTGCTGTATCATCTGTAAATCTAATCGTACCGATCTTTTGCCCCTGTATATTTATCCCTACATTACATCCCAATGATGTTGATCGCGTCTATGATGTATAGATTAAAAAGTAGTGGTGATCAAATTCTCAATATACTGAATTAAAATTTGCAGAAGGAACACATTTTAAAGTAGGTATTATATTCAATTATTTGTTATTTTGATCAGCTAACAAGAACTTATAAGCATGATTTTGTCACATTGCGGACTTTTAGTGCTTATAAACATTATAGGGACGTTTAAACTGTTTCAATTCAACACTTTCGTTGAAAATCCGCCAACTAAAAATTAAAATCCGTCAGAGCAAAGACGTGAACCATTAAACGTAATGAGTATTTTGTTAACTCTTAAACATTTCTTATCGCGTAAAAATTGGGAAAATCAAAAGAATTGCTGGAATTTAAATTGCATACTTCTCAATAAATTCAAAACGCATTTGGCTCTGTCACGAACCTTGTAAATATTTACGAGAATGCTACGCCACTGTTTCACAAATAAAAATGCGTCATTTTAGGTGCGTCACGTTTTCTTGTTAAAAACAAAGGCGGAACTGATAGCATAATTTAAGGAGCAAAACAATTCATTATGAACATCGATTCAATTTTAGAAGAAACGATACTGAATCTTGTTCAAGAAGGCGTTTCATTGTCAGTTATTTTAAAGTTAAATTTGAGAAGAAAGTGTATGAGTCATAAAACAACAGTTAATTTTAAGAATAACTTCATCTTCATCATCATAGGGTCGTCAGTGGACACGCACCTTCATCCTTGCCTATCCTGAGCTAATCTTCGCATTTCCCTAAAACTAGAACAGCCCACATCCTTAACTATTTGCGAACACTAATCTAATCTAGGTCTACCTCTGCCCCTCCTAACTCCTGTTTCTGCCTCTAATATGTCTCTGACTAGACCTTCATGCCTGAGAAGGTGTCCTACCAACCTATCTNCGAAATTTTGCTTGACCAAATTTGAAAATTGCTTTAAATTAGCTTAAACGACTGTTTTGCGAATTTTTTTTTGCAAGCACCCGCTGTGTCGGCATCTTCTAATTCAAATTCAATATTTTTCAGAACCGAATGGGCGTTACCATCTTTGTTTGTCGAAGGGCGTACCTACCCCTCTATATGTATATATTAATTGTACCAATTCCGAAAAAGAGAAGACAAGTATTTCAGCCTTCGTACCAAGAACTTGTAACGTGACATTTCAGTGACCATTTTTGCAACTTGTATTTTTTCTGTACTTGTTTTAATTAAAACATAGCTCAAGATGTTGATGTGTTTATTTTGAAACAGCAACAACGAAACAGATTTCGTAAAATCACATTTTCATCAAAAACACATGGCACCTTACGACGCTCTACTGCACTTTTGTATCGAATTTAAGTTGGCGTGAATCACAGCAAAGGGTGAAATTTTGCGCGCCCAAATTTGAAAATTGGTAAAAAGGGAGTCTACATAATGAATAATTTTTTTCGATTTCTCGTAGACGCATGTTTGACAAAATACATGTCACCTTACAACACTCTGCCACGCTTTTATATCAATCAAATTTGAATTGACTTGAAAGCCTGCGACTAGCGAAATTTTGCTCCCTAAAATTTGAAAATTCCATTGAAAGAAATTGAAATTATGAATCATTTTCTTCGATTTCCCACAGATTCATTTTCGTCAAAATACATCTCACGACACTTCCGCGTTTTAATAACAAAAAGATAAGCTTCAACGATTGCAATGAGCGAAATTTTCCGTGTCCAAACTTGAAAATTGGTTAAGGAGTTGAAATTATCAACAACTTTCTTGGATTTCGTAAAAACACATGTCATTTTACGACATCTTCTCGCGCTAGTATATTAAACAAATAAAGAGCAAAACTTTATAAAATTATTAATTAATTTTGATTTCGCAAAAATACAGTTTAGTAAAAAACGTGCCACCTTACGATACCCTGCCGCGCCTTTAAATAAAAAAAAAATTAATTTGGCTTAAATCACTGTAGAGAGCGAAATTTTGCATGTCCAAATTTGTAAATTGGTAAAATGGAGTTAAAATTATGAATCCATTTTTTGGATTCCGCAAAAACACAGTTTGTTCAAAAACGTACCACCTTATGACACCCTGCCACGCTTTTAATTAAAAAAAAATTAATTTGGCTTGAATCACTGTAGAGAACGAAATTTTGCATGTCCAAATTTGTAAATTGATAAACCCGTAATTTTACTAGATTACTTTTCCGCCAGAGGAAATATTTTACTCGAAATTGTAGCAGTTTATAATTTATTATAAGTTTATTAATGTTCGTGGCAGTGCTTCCCGCTAATTTTAACTTTATTACCTACTTAACCAATTTACATTCATAATTATGTGTCTATTACAGCGCTTAATTCTTAGAACGATATTAAATATTCCTAATACCTAAAATAATTTTCTGAATATATTAATACATGCAATATAATAAATTTATGTCAGTACCAAATAATGCAAACAAGTAGGGATCCATCAAGGAAGTATGTTTTGTGTTTCATACTAAAATCAGTCCCAAAAGATAAAACTATAATTACAATATTAAAATTAAAAAATTAGGTTGGTGTGGCTACAAATTCACGGTTTTTGGATTTTTCCCTTTATTTATGCCGTAAGCCATTACTTCCTGTCAAATTTCATGTTTCTAGGTCAACGGGCAGTACCCTACATTTAGGTGTCAAAATATGCGGCATAAACGGCAATATCTTTTGATTGCATTGACTTAGAGGTTTTATTTTTTCACATCTCCAAGGGATTGCATGGCTGAGTATTTGATATTAACTTCAACTTGATACCTCTACGTGTTCCAGAGAAAGGGCCATAACAGACAGACAGACAGACGGGCAACGAAAGGATTAAATATGGGATCCTTTTTTCTCTTTGATGTATGGAACCCTTACAACGGGACTTATCCAATCTAATGATACCAAAGAAAGACAAAACCCATTTTTTTACATTTTCACTAATTTTTAAAATCCAATTTAAGATTATGGAAAGCAAACCTTTTTAATGCAACTGATTTAAAACTATTTTTGACATCAAGAATTTTTCTTTCTAATATTTTCTAAAAGCTTTGTGTTTAATAGTTTAAAATATAAAGAAACTATATACAGTGGCGAACAGTCACATATTATGAAGAAGGAAAAGTTTAAACTTAAAAGCAAATTCATCAAAGACTTTAGCGGTAAGACCCACCCTGTCTTTATTTTACAATTAGTTTATTTCTTTCTTTACCATTGTCTTCATTTTCTTTTATTTTTTCTTTTTAGATGTCTGATACACTTAAAAAATGAGTATGACAAATTATCTATATNGTCTTCCATAGAGTCCTATGTTCACCTATTCTTTCTAATATCTCTTCATTCCTAACGTTCTCGATCCACAGTATCCTCATTATTCCAAACATATTCCTTTAACAAACTTTTTAGAATTTCTAAATTAAACCATTCGGGAGCATGTTGGGCGAAAAAAAGTAAATGTAAAACTCTAACGTAAAAGGGATGCATTTGGTAATAGTACAGTTTTTCTACATTTACCAGTTACTTTAATAGCTCAAGGACGTTAATATTATATATAATTGTTTTCAGATGAATTTGTTCTAATACATAGTAGTTCTCATCAAGGAATTAACAAACAACTCAGTTAAGTACATGAAAATGACGATACTATGCATGTATTACCTCAGTTCGGGAAACACTGAAGCCTATGCTGAAGACTGAAGAATGGAGATATAGAGAACGTACCGGACGAGACGACACTGGTATTCGTCATTCTTTTTAAATACATGCTTACTTACTTGTTTGGTTCAATGGTGGGGTTGCGTGAGACCTTCAGAATAACACAATCCGACTCATGCTCGGAACTCGATAATTCTTCCATCATATTCTACAAAATGGCCGAAGTATATGAAGCAGTTGTGAATGTTTAAGGTGATTTAGCAGTGTTAAAGCGTAATAATGGCGGTAATAAGTGAAAATAATCAAAGTTCCATAATTAATTCAAGTGTGTCAGTTTGTGAAAATAACGACAAGAATATTTTGAACCCTTCACTCGCTATTTGTGCAAAAGTTGACTTTCAAGGGCTGAAATTTAAAGGCGGAACATCAGATTTGATGTTTTGTAAAACTGTTGCGAATATCGACAGATGCTGTAAACGAAGAAGATTGTGTTACTGAAAAAGGGGACATTCGTAGCGGGAAAAATGTTTGCAAGTAAATTTTCAAACAATAGGCGCTTCATGGCCCCACGAGGCGAGTTCTGTAAACCGTGTAATATTCATTATTATTATTATTGCAATCCGGAATACGCGGACATGGACAGACAGAACATTATCGCTTTCAATTTCACGAATAAAATGAATTTGACAAGCAATATTTTGACAAACAAATATTTCAGTCAAAAAGCATGTAACCAGAATTTCGGCGAAGGCCTGAAAGATTTTGTAGTAGGGCCTTCATTAGACGCAACAAATGCGTATACCAATTTTTCAAATGCCCGAATTGGTCATTTTCATCCTACAAACATGCAGCCTGTTGATGGAAATGCACATAAAATATCAGATATGTACACATATTTGATTGATCTTATTAAAAGTTTCTTCTCATCATGGAAGGGTCCTGATGAACAAGAACAAAATCTGGGAATGATTGAATGTTCTACTCATGAAGCTGATAACTCTTACAACAAAAACAATAGCATTCAAAAAGACATCCATGACTGTGATTTGGTAACTAATGAAGAATCCCACTGTATTGTAACAAAGAATGTTAATGAGAGCATAGAAAATAGTACAAAAAATAGAAAAACCTGCTGTGATACTGCTGATAGAAGCACATTAAATTCAATTAAGCCTTGTCTAAAAATGAAAACTGAAGGGAAATATAAAACAATGGATGATTATGATCTGGGCAGTTCTAAATATTCCAGAGAAGTCAACAGGCTGAACAGTTTAAAAAAGAAAAAACAAAGAAGGATGGCTGCCCAGGAGAGGAAAAAACATTACAACAGAGACACAAATAGGAGATGGCAACATAATAAAGACTGGAACAGAAACAAAATAGACATAAAAGATGACTTGGATGAGGTCACAACAAAAAATTGTAAAAGTGAAAATAGAGACTGTTATGATGATGATTTCTTAAATTCAGAAAAGTTGGTATTTTTGGAAAACTGTAGAAATATTGCCCATTCATCACCCACTCTTAAAAGCAGCATGCCATTAGTGATAAACACAAATTCCCTAGTAGTCACAGCTGACCAAACTCTCAGTTCTTCACTTGAGGATTCACATCCAGTTAGATTTAGGAATGTATCAGAATGTGAAAGTGAAGACAGTTTTATTGTCTTTGCTAAAGATGATAATGTATGTGATGATGAAAGTGAATTTGATGATGGAGAATCTATATGTATCTTCTTTGAAGATGACACCACTGAAGATGAAGAGGAAATTCAAAAAAGTCAAATTACTAATAGAAAAAAAGTAAGAAAGAAAGTAATAAACAGTTGCTTTACATAAAATAAATGAAAATTGGTACAATAATAAGTGAACTTTCAGTTATCAGTCAATGATAAAATATATTTATCAGAAAATAACAATGACAATGATAATTATAATCAGTCGTTTTATTAAAAAAAAAAAACACGCTTATGTATATTACCTGATATCAGAAACTTATATTTTCGGAGGAAGTAGGTATTGTCTCAAGTATCTATTATAAGATTTTTTAGAATGTCAGGAATATCTGATATTTTAAAGGGAAAACTAACAATTTCAATATTCTTTTTAAAGCAGAAAAACCCCGTAAAAATGGTTAGGAAAGAATATAAATACTTAACGTAATATTTAAATTACAGTAGGGAAGGGGTGATGGCGGTTATTGGGTACGATTTGGATAGTATCATATTATTCGCCACCAGTATTCATAATTCTCAAAAATTAAAACAGATCAGAGCATTACCAAAGGGTGTAAAATGATTAATCAATCCCAAATGCATAGTTCTTCACTTCTCTCACGTCAGTAAAATTACTAATTTTTAAGAAGAGGTTTATTATATTGAATTGTTTTCAAAAATATAAATTAATTAATCAATTTTATTATCTTACTTTTCAAATGTTCTTTTTTTTTTTTAGAAAATTATCGGGTGATATAACGTTGATTAAAAAATGTCTGTCTAAAATAACGGCATTTCAAAAAGAAAGTAATATTATCCATGTGGACATACTCATTTTATCTAGTTATGACTTTTAAAATTATCCTTATCCATTAATAAACAGCTATAAAAAATTACCCGGCATGTGTATGTAAATTTCCAACAACAACAACAATAACCATGTTCATAATAACTACTTTCTGTCTTTAATAAGTAAAATGCGTTCTAAATACATTCTCCTTGTTTTCATATGATGCAATTTCTTAGCATTATTTCAGCACATGCTCAAATGAATAATATAAATAATTATTAAAGGGATTTGTGACCTTCATGCTTGTTACTTTTAATTTTATATGAAATTGATAAGATTGAAAAGGTTAATGATGAAGAGCATCTATTTTGAGTAAAAGATTATTTGGAAGAAGTCATCTTCACTTTTAGAGTCCACTGCAAATACATACACCTGGCTAATAATGCATCGATAATATTGATCTAATGACCTTCGATCATTTGGAGTATTTCATATTAATAATGGTGGTTCTTATTCCTGGCATTCTTTTGTTTATGAATGTAATTAAGATGAAATTAGTGTATGTATAAAGTCTTAATTACTTTAGTTATTTGGACAGTATTAAAAATTTTTCTTGGATTTCAAGGAACATTTTTAGGGCCAAGCAATGTGGCTCAGGTCCAGTTTGTGGTCAATTGTAATAAGAAAAATAAATCTGTAGATCAATCAAAATTCACCATTGCATACTTGAGTACCTACCAATTATTGTAAAAACGTTTTGTGACGTAAATATGAAATGTTGAGTAGTTAAAATGACAAAAAAAGGATTCTAAACTATTTTACCATTTATTGTTTATTTAATTTCTAGTCGTAATACATCTACGATATAGTATAAAATGTGGACATTTTTTCTTTTTAGGTTAGTTTTGCCAGTGACAAACATTTATGTAAGGTGCATCATATGGTAAAATGGTCGTATGCATACCAAGCGGCGCGTAAAGGGCCCTGGGAAGAATGCGCAAGAGATAGAGAGAGGTTCATGTTGAGAATAAGGAATTTGGAGCCCGAACTGAGTAAAGTGTTCGATCCGAAATTGAGAAAACGAATTTATAACGAAAGATTTGCCGCCAACGTCCCTAAAAGAAAAAGTATGGCGTCGAAAGTGAAATGTAGAAAGCCCCTTAAATAAAGTAAAAATATTTCTGCATTCAGGGGATTCTGTTTTTTTCTTCAAGGGACGGCTTTTTATGAAGAATTACTGTATTGAACTGCTTGTAACTGTGTCGGGAAAGTCTTAAAAGCAAAAATTGTGTGGTGTCGTGAGACACCCGGTAGGAACCAAGTTTCTTACGCTATACAATCTCTACAATCAATGAATAGAGGGAAAGAGAGAGATAGAGGTTTTTGTGTTGTCAGCTTAACCCAAAAAAACGTTTTTTTTTAACAAATTTCAAAGATATACAATATATGAAGAATTTGAAAACGATTTATAATGTAAGAAAAGACGTCTAAAAAACGTGTAATTTTTAAATGAACTAAAAGTGACTCACCCTAGTTACTACTAAGTCTGCTCACTGCAGACACGTGTGTGTATAGAAGTAGACGATACACGTGTCCCTAAGTGAAAAGGTTAGTAATAACAAGGGCGAGTCTCTTCAGTTTATGGATTCCTTTACCACAATCTCCATCTATTCGCTACTTGGAATTTTTTAAAATCTTATCTCAAGTAACTGTTAGGTACAATCAGTAAAACGTTATGTGACATATATTTTGCCATTTTGTTTTTATATCTCCCGCTAACGAAGTTGTATGTACGTACTTATTTTTAAGGGTTACTGACTCAAATGGTGTTTTTCAAATAAACATCTTCAACAAATGTAGGTTAATGTAAAGTCTTTTTCCGACACAATTGCAAGCCAACGTGATATTCAGTTAATGTACTTTCTCACCATTTTATGGTGCTTTAAAACTCGTTAATGTTTTTCTGTGGTCTACAAAAGAAAATGAATCTTTCTTTTCTAAATCTTTTAACAGAATGTTACCCTTGTTTATCACAAGCTCGCATTTTCTTGCCCTGTACACTTACTGAGATAAATAGCAAAATTTGTTACCAATAATTACTGTTAAATGTATAGATAACGAGATCCCTATTGGCTGTGTTAAAATGGATAGATTAAGTACTGGATAGGCAAAACTTACCAAATATATTTTTTATATTTTAGTTTGGTTACTGTACAAGATGGTAAACTGAAAACGAAAAAATTGAAATGTATGTAGTACTAATTTTTTGTGTAATTTTATTTTGAAAAACCAAGTTCAAATCTTTTCGAGATTATTTTAATGAAGTTCCTTNTTCGAAAAAAAACTTTGCTTCTACCATTCGAGTTACTCGCTTCGAAAATAAGGCAACAATATTAATGCATAAGAATTTTAATACGTACAAGGTTCGCGAAAAAAGTTGTCAATATAATTCAAAAATTAGGACAAACCAAAAGATACTGACAATTTATGTAAACTATAACAAACATAACAAGGTATCTTGACATTTATGAGAGCAATGTGCGTGAAACTTTAGGGGGGTCAAACATCCTTCTATTTTATTTAAAACAGCATCAATTATTCCTGAACTTCTAAGTTGAAGTTTAAGGAATAGTTGAATTATTGAATAGAAGAATACTTTAAGAAGAAAAAGGGGGCGGAGAGGAGGAGTCCTAGGGGTCACGACCTATCTTACCCTCCAAGAATTAAAACGGTATTTTAATAAACTGTTAATTATGTTATCATTCGATTATGATAAGCAGTTTAACGCTTAATGATTCACACACTACATAATTAGTATCATGCTAAATAATATGCATATGAATAATACAAGATATACATTTTTACATAACATTTATAGGGACCATTAAAGTAAGGAATTATTGCTCTGTTTACTTATAAAAATTTTATTTTTTGTAGCGTTAATTCAATGTATTAGTGAATTAATTTTTGAATAAATTTTACCTTCTATAGATAACCTCTTTCCTTGTCGGGAATCGAGAACAGGGGCCCCTGGTTTTTCGCAACAGTACTCTACCATTTAGATACTTAGTTTGTTTGTTAGTAACAGGCAGTTTAGAGATGGGTCTGCAAGGGAGTCAGACAGGGATGCACACTGTCACCGCTACTTTTTAATCTATATATGGAAGACGCGATCAACATCATTAAAGACAGTACAACTGTAGGGATAGATATAGGTACAGGGCCAAAAGATTAGAATGCCTACATTTGTAGATGATATAGCAGTATTAGCATTTAGCATCAAGGATGAGTTGGAGATAGCTTTAAATAAAATGGAAGAGGACAAAACAGTACTGTATGAAAACAAATAAAAGTAAAACAGAAATACTGGTTTGAAAGGGAGGAAGAAGTAGAGAAAGAGCGACTATTAAGACAGGAGACGAAAAATTAGAAGAAGTTACTGATTTTAGGTATCTAGGAAGTCAGATAAGTCAGGACGGAAGGAGTAGTAGGGATATAAAGCAGATGATAGCGGAGGGTCGAGTCGCTTTCAATAAAAAGAAGTCGCTTCTAGCTCGCGAACGATTAATTTAGAAATTCGAAAAATATTGTTAAAGGTGTATGTTTGGAGCACGGCGTGATACGGGTGCGAAACATAGACAGTTGCTGCGACGGAAAAGAAAAGGTTAGAAGCTTTCGAGATGTAGTGTTATAGGCGAATGATGAGGATAACGTGGATGGAGAAACTTAGAAGAGAAGAGGTATTAGAAAGAGTAGGATAGTAGAGGACTCTATGGAAGTCAATAAGAAATAGGCGAGATAGGTAGGTAGGACACCTTCTCAGGCATGAAGGTCTAGTCAGAGGCATATAAGGCGCAGAAACCTAGATTAGATTACTGTTCGCAAATAGTTAAGAATGAGCGTTGTTCTAGTTTTCGGGAAATGCGAAGATTAGCTCAGGATAGGAGAGAGTGTAGGTGTGTGTCCAACCAGCCTTGGGACTGACGACCTTATGATGATGATGTGCACCATATGACTCCGCATCACTTGGAGGTCGGAAATGGGCCAGTTTAGAGAGAATATCTTCTTCGGTTTTCGAAATGTAATAAATGTTTTGAGACACAACATAAAATCAAACAGTAGATTTCATGATTTTTAGCAGTAAGAAGTTTCGCCAATTAGATGCAAAATTTTGTTGTTTGGTAATTACGCTATATGTATTTATATTCAGGTGCCTATAAGAAATAAGCAAAAATAAAAACTAAAGTTGTGTAAATACCGACTTAATTGTNAATAAACTACAAGGCTCAAAACAAGGCATAATAAATGCCACATGCAAGGCCCTATGAGTAGGGGGGCCAGTGAAAAGTGCAGTGCGAAATTTTACGCGTCCAAATTTGAAAATTGGTTAAGGAGTTGAAATTATCAATAATTTCCTTTGATTTCGCAAAAACAAATTTAAATTAGCGTGAACTATTGAAAAGAGAGAAATTTTGCATGCCCAAATTTAAAAATTGCTTTAAATTAGCTTAAACGACTGTAATGAGCGAAATTTTGCTTCTCCAAACTTGAAAATTGGTTACGAAGAAGTTGAAATTATCAATTATTTCCTTTGATTTCGTAAAATCACATTTTCATTAAAAACACGTGTCACCTTACGACACTCTGCCGCACTTTTGTATCAAACATATTTAAGTTGTGGTGAAACACAGCAACGAGTGAAATTTTGCGCGTCCAAATTTGAAAATTGGTAAAAAGGGAGCCTTTATAATGAACCATTTTCTTCATTAGAACAATAAGTCTTATATCAAAAAATTTAAATTG
>NW_020439101.1:0-26278 GCF_000699045.2 Agrilus planipennis
AAAAGTTTAGGTCTTTTATTTATCGATTGAGGCAGTACGAAGTCTGCCGGGTCAGCTAGTATTAAATATTTTTGAAAACTGTTAAAATATCGAAAAACTGAAAAGGAAAATGCATCTTATCATTTTGTACCTGAATTTATTCATAGAGCAACATTTGGCGTCAACAAAATGAGTAGTACCTATTACTGCATCTTATTTATTTATTACACTTTGTAAAAACAGATTTTCGGCGTTACCAAAACGAACTTGAACCGTTGGGCTGTTCCAAGTTACTGCCAAAGTTTATTAAAAAATCTGACATACAATATATATATGTTTCCAACCGGCTCCGTTTAAGTAGATGCAAAACAACTGTGTATTTTTAAGATTGAAGTGTAGAATGAGCCTAATTATTGTCTGTTGTTTAAAATAGTATTCAAAGCAACAAGAATACTGTGTAAATGAGAATGAGTCACGAAAACATGAAAATGTTAATGACCGATGACACTAACCATCCAAAAATCAGAAGAACCAATTAATATTTACCACATAGGTAATATTGTAATACTGTTTCGAATGTATTAAGTCAAACTTGGATTAAATGAAAGTTCTATTTAAAAACACTTTGTCAAAATTTTAAAGATCTTTGATCCAAAAAAACAAAACTGTAACAGCATAAGTTTTCATCACAAAGTATAGGTATGTTGAAATCTATACAATCTATACATTTGTGAAAACGAAAAGCTATTTATTTCGATTCTTGTAGCGTAAAACGTCTTAGCTTGCAATTTGCCATTCAACAGAAAATGTGAACTGAATAAATAACGTAAATTTTCCAATTTCACATCGGATGTAAAAGCCTGATTCTTTTATCTTCTACAGCAAACTGCTATCGTTATCCTAAGTAGCATTTCCGTCATTGGGAATTCTGTGGAACTTCTTATTCCACCACATAATATCCACCCAATTTATATTTTTACTTAAAACTACTTGAAATGTAAATTTGGAAATAGACTATTAATGAATTTATTCAGTATATTTGTGTTTTTTAAGGAATTTCCTGATTTTTTCAATCGTTACAAACTGCGTAACTGTTTATCGTTGTATAGGTATTATGTAGACTCAAAAATAAACCATTCATTCGTTCCATTATCATTCAATACGCGCCGAATTGTAATTTTTTATTAAAACTCATGCTTTATAAAGGACTTATGTAACAGTTCAGTGTTCCTTTAAAGTATGTGCTCAACACCCATTCATGTCGTATCGTGAGGCAGTAAGGCTATTGATTTATTATTAATGTCACGCCTTTTGTTCTTTTCGTTCTGACTATAAATTTCGTAAACAAGTGCTGTGGATATCACAAAACAATAAGTTTGTAGCGGTGCTACATACAAAAACGGTTCATTTTGGAGATTCGTATTGAAAAAACCATCATTTAAAAGGTACACGCGTTTTTATTGAATATGTTTAGATATCGAACTTTGTTTTTTTGTAAAGTTATTTGAAACATAATTTTCAAAATAGGCAACTACAGCGTCTTTCGAAATCTTTGACAAAAGAACACAATAATACATAAGCTATTGTTTTGTTTCATTAAAATTTATGATTAGTATAGAATATCCCTTGAAGCGAAGACAAGAACATTTGAATAGACAAAAGTTTATTTCTAGTAACGGAAACAAATTCCTCTGTATCTGTTTAAGATCTTATCAAAAATGTATTTCCTTGCATACAAATGTAATAATTAACTGTAACAATAAACTTCGATTTTGAAAAATAATGTTACTGTAGAGGGATCTCGGGGAAAACACATGTATAGATACGAAGATCGGCGTTAACAGAGGAAATTCAGGGCGATGAATGCGCTCACGTACAATTGAACAATATGATGCTGATTGTTCATGAATAAAATGCAAAATTTGTTGTTATATTCTTGTTAATACTGAGGTTTTTACGAACCAGTTTACCCAATTTCAAATTCTAATCATATTTAGGAACTAAAAAAAGGCTTTTTGGTATTAGAAAAAACAAATACATATAAAAATTGTAACAAACATGTACCTACAAGTGAATCTAATTTATGTAATTTATTCTAGGCAGATGAGAAGTTAGTTTACAGAGAGCAAACATTGTCTTATGTGTGTAGATATCTAACGTAGAACACTTTAACTTACATGAAACACTCTGATTTGCTTTGAAAGCATGTCAGCCGTTTTGCTGTGTTTGTTCTTTCTACACACACATACATACACACACACACACACATACGCGCCATGTTGTATGTATGTAAAATGTTGTATGTAAGTACTATATGCATGAAGAGAATAAGGCACACACAGGCGGTTTCATTTATACTTAATTGGATCATCAATTAGTGTGGATGAGCTCAATGGCTATTAAAAGAATAGACGATTCCAGTGTATGTCGCCCGTATGCCTCCGAACTCACGACGACAAACGTTTTGCCCCTTTATTTTATTCAATTAATTAATCATTTTCAGTTCAATTAATCGATTAACTATCATACAATATCGAGAAATCGAACAATCAATAATGGCTTGTAGCGCCGTCATTTGATTCGTAATGCCATGCGCGAAAACGTCACATCTTGATTGCGAAAATTGCATCAAAAAGACAGGAAAAAAATAAGAGTTTCATTTGGTAATGATTGTCGATTTTCATGTAAAAAAAATGATTCATTGTTGTTATCTACGTTTAGACTTCTAGTAATTATCGAATAGACACACGGCGCAATCAGTAACAAGTGGAATTTAGACACATTAAAGAGGAATTTGAAAGTTCCGTGTGCGACACAAATTCCTGCTGCATAAGAAGCGCTTCGACCATGAGCTTCTTCACGACTGACTGCACACCAATTTTCTTTTGTAGGTATTGAATTATTATTGTTGTAAAGATTGTATTCAACAGCAGGTACACTGGTAAGTATACATCTTCCTCCTTATGGAAGACTTTACTAGTGATACTTCCTTTAAGATATCGAAAACTAATTATTATTATTGAAAGGTTTTCTGAAGCAAACGTAAATCATAAAACGTTTCCATGATTTATATGCAAAGATAACCGGCCGTGAATTACAAGTTGGTTCATTTAGCCAATAGAAAATGACTGCCTTTTCATCTTACGGTTAAATATGAAAGTATACATAAATATTGGTGTGTGACTTTTGGTGGTAATGGCATATTCTGATTGTATCGCAATTTTCAAAACGAATAAATAATTGAACACATCTTAATTTAATGGATTTAGACCAGTAACTTGTATAATTGAAGATAGAAATATATAGTTTGTACTTTCATAACATGAAGTAAACATCTGTTCTTTTGCGGAAACAAGTGAGTTAAAAGTAACACAAACAACAAATATACTGTAAATAATCATTCGTAAAATCGAATTATTAAAGAAAGTAAAGAGAATCATTAAGTTTTATAGCATAATTTTATACCTACAACATCTATAAAGAATAAATGGCGTGATGCTTCATACTGTACAATAACAATGGTTTCAAAAAAGATTTTAATATTTAATTGGTTCAAACAAGAAACAAAATCAATTGAAACCAAAAGAACATATCAGAATTGAATAAACATTTGGATAATATAAATAAAACTGTCGACACCCTTTATACAAACATCTACATAATCTTAACATTACCTTCCTTCGAATGTTCCATATAAAAAGAATAATAATATACCTATGTACGTTAGTTCACTACTGAATCTCTAGAATAAAATTTATTCGACCTTACCGGAGGCAATGAGCATGAAATAAGTTGAAGATTGAAAACACCAAAGCAATCAACTTGGCTGATGCATGTACAAATTATTTTGCACACACATTACTACATTAATCGACATGACATTTTAGGAGCGACATACATTCATTAACAGTGTTCTGTTCTATTGACGTACCAATAAAATATTTAAGGATAGACGGTAACAATATTGCAATCATGATTCTCCTGGCAAAAAGTGGAACACTCAACCTTCATCGATTCATACAATAAGAAGAAAGAAATTAATGAAATTCCTTTACCATGTATGTCATTATGTCAACAAAGCCTCCTTTAGCATTTCTTCTGTACCCACATGAAATATTTGTGACCACTAAATGACTAAAATAGTAAAGCCACAATTAAATATTAATTAATTACTACTATGATGGTAATTTTGAAACTGTGAAACAGTGGTTAGTTAATTAAATTATGAAAAAATAATGTGAAAAACTGCACTGTGAAGGATTAAATTTATTATCAGTAGACCTTGCAGCTTATTTAGGTGCAAAAATAAGCAAACTTGATACAAAGGTAAGTATCAAATTCGTTGGGATATTGTACTTAAACATATAACTTAAATTTGAAATAAACAAACTTTCTAAAATATGTTACGTTACCATATTATTTTACTATGTGGCCTTCAGAAAGGTTAGTTTACATGTGATATTGTTTGTCCGTGCAATTAGCAATTTATTTAATTAATTAATTGATTAATCAGCAGAAGCAGTACCCCTCTGCTTTAGTCTAAGTTGTCTGCGGTTTCCACAGATCTTTTAGGCATTGATTTTAGACACCGATTGATTCATTATAGATAATAAGCAAACCTTTTCAATATTTCAGAAATATAAAATAAAAATTAAGCGTTTTACATGTAAAGATGCATTCAGACTAAGAATTTTCGCTTTAAGCAACTTGAAATTGATTGATTTCTATATCTAATCAGTTCGCGAAAGAATAGACTTTTTATGACACTAATCGTAAAATTTTTCAGTATTTTATTATGCTAGATCTCTTCCTGCTTGTCTTTAATAAATTAAAAGTAAATAAGAATGTCATGTTGCGAACTGTAAACGAACGGTGTGTGCTTTAAATGGTTTCAAACCTACGCAACTATTGGCGCCAACATATGAGATTCAGAGTCTATTACTAACATTCATGTCTCAAGTCTGGTTCCCAAGTTAGCACACAATGTATGAATTTATACATACAGTCATTACAAGGTAACGCCATAAACTTACAAAGAAAGCAAAAAGGAGGTAATGATTTCAGAAATGCATCTGTTGTAACATGAACGCGTTTAATTATTTCTAATTAGAACAACTATTTATTTGAACAGGTATTCTTGTAGTATAAGTAAAACCATTTTGAGATTAGAATTCGGTACCTATTTGTATGTTGCTTTCAAAAAGCATAGTCCATTTACTTTTAACGTTTTTTCTATCACACGCAATCATTTGGGATATTCGTATGATGGAATTTTTTTAGAAATAGTTTAGTACCTACAAAGCCAGTTTATGTATCTATATTTCACCTTGAAATTATCAAGCAACCGCAGCACCAAATAAAGTGTAGGTAGTATGTACTGACAATCGGCGAACATAAGACGTAATGTGGACGGTAAGATATAAAATTTATAGTTAATTATAATAATATTCATNCTGTAATCATAAAAGCGCACTTTAATATTTGACATGATAAACAATTACTGTAAAACTGCTTAATGGTGAGGAATATGAAGAAAACTGTGGAGAATCTAATGCTGACAACAGTTTTTCACTTTGATTTAAAATAAAGGAAATATCAGTAATAATATATGTTAAAAATCGGTCAATAACACTGTAATCATAAAAGCGCACTTTAATATTTGACATGATAAACAATTACTGTAAAACTGCTTAATGGTGAGGAATATGAAGAAAACTGTGGAGAATCTAATGCTGACAACAGTTTTTCACTTTGATTTAAAATAAAGGAAATATCAGTAATAATATATGTTAAAAATCGGTCAATAACACTGTAATCATAAAAGCGCACTTTAATATTTGACATGATAAACAATTACTGTAAAACTGCTTAATGGTGAGGAATATGAAGAAAACTGTGGAGAATCTAATGCTGACAACAGTTTTTCACTTTGATTTAAAATAAAGGAAATATCAGTAATAATATATGTTAAAAATCGGTCAATAACACTGTAATCATAAAAGCGCACTTTAATATTTGACATGATAAACAATTACTGTAAAACTGCTTAATGGTGAGGAATATGAAGAAAACTGTGGAGAATCTAATGCTGACAACAGTTTTTCACTTTGATTTAAAATAAAGGAAATATCAGTAATAATATATGTTAAAAATCGGTCAATAACACTGTAATCATAAAAGCGCACTTTAATATTTGACATGATAAACAATTACTGTAAAACTGCTTAATGGTGAGGAATATGAAGAAAACTGTGGAGAATCTAATGCTGACAACAGTTTTTCACTTTGATTTAAAATAAAGGAAATATCAGTAATAATATATGTTAAAAATCGGTCAATAACACTGTAATCATAAAAGCGCACTTTAATATTTGACATGATAAACAATTACTGTAAAACTGCTTAATGGTGAGGAATATGAAGAAAACTGTGGAGAATCTAATGCTGACAACAGTTTTTCACTTTGATTTAAAATAAAGGAAATATCAGTAATAATATATGTTAAAAATCGGTCAATAACACTGTAATCATAAAAGCGCACTTTAATATTTGACATGATAAACAATTACTGTAAAACTGCTTAATGGTGAGGAATATGAAGAAAACTGTGGAGAATCTAATGCTGACAACAGTTTTTCACTTTGATTTAAAATAAAGGAAATATCAGTAATAATATATGTTAAAAATCGGTCAATAACACTGTAATCATAAAAGCGCACTTTAATATTTGACATGATAAACAATTACTGTAAAACTGCTTAATGGTGAGGAATATGAAGAAAACTGTGGAGAATCTAATGCTGACAACAGTTTTTCACTTTGATTTAAAATAAAGGAAATATCAGTAATAATATATGTTAAAAATCGGTCAATAACACTGTAATCATAAAAGCGCACTTTAATATTTGACATGATAAACAATTACTGTAAAACTGCTTAATGGTGAGGAATATGAAGAAAACTGTGGAGAATCTAATGCTGACAACAGTTTTTCACTTTGATTTAAAATAAAGGAAATATCAGTAATAATATATGTTAAAAATCGGTCAATAACACTGTAATCATAAAAGCGCACTTTAATATTTGACATGATAAACAATTACTGTAAAACTGCTTAATGGTGAGGAATATGAAGAAAACTGTGGAGAATCTAATGCTGACAACAGTTTTTCACTTTGATTTAAAATAAAGGAAATATCAGTAATAATATATGTTAAAAATCGGTCAATAACACTGTAATCATAAAAGCGCACTTTAATATTTGACATGATAAACAATTACTGTAAAACTGCTTAATGGTGAGGAATATGAAGAAAACTGTGGAGAATCTAATGCTGACAACAGTTTTTCACTTTGATTTAAAATAAAGGAAATATCAGTAATAATATATGTTAAAAATCGGTCAATAACACTGTAATCATAAAAGCGCACTTTAATATTTGACATGATAAACAATTACTGTAAAACTGCTTAATGGTGAGGAATATGAAGAAAACTGTGGAGAATCTAATGCTGACAACAGTTTTTCACTTTGATTTAAAATAAAGGAAATATCAGTAATAATATATGTTAAAAATCGGTCAATAACACTGTAATCATAAAAGCGCACTTTAATATTTGACATGATAAACAATTACTGTAAAACTGCTTAATGGTGAGGAATATGAAGAAAACTGTGGAGAATCTAATGCTGACAACAGTTTTTCACTTTGATTTAAAATAAAGGAAATATCAGTAATAATATATGTTAAAAATCGGTCAATAACACTGTAATCATAAAAGCGCACTTTAATATTTGACATGATAAACAATTACTGTAAAACTGCTTAATGGTGAGGAATATGAAGAAAACTGTGGAGAATCTAATGCTGACAACAGTTTTTCACTTTGATTTAAAATAAAGGAAATATCAGTAATAATATATGTTAAAAATCGGTCAATAACACTGTAATCATAAAAGCGCACTTTAATATTTGACATGATAAACAATTACTGTAAAACTGCTTAATGGTGAGGAATATGAAGAAAACTGTGGAGAATCTAATGCTGACAACAGTTTTTCACTTTGATTTAAAATAAAGGAAATATCAGTAATAATATATGTTAAAAATCGGTCAATAACACTGTAATCATAAAAGCGCACTTTAATATTTGACATGATAAACAATTACTGTAAAACTGCTTAATGGTGAGGAATATGAAGAAAACTGTGGAGAATCTAATGCTGACAACAGTTTTTCACTTTGATTTAAAATAAAGGAAATATCAGTAATAATATATGTTAAAAATCGGTCAATAACACTGTAATCATAAAAGCGCACTTTAATATTTGACATGATAAACAATTACTGTAAAACTGCTTAATGGTGAGGAATATGAAGAAAACTGTGGAGAATCTAATGCTGACAACAGTTTTTCACTTTGATTTAAAATAAAGGAAATATCAGTAATAATATATGTTAAAAATCGGTCAATAACACTGTAATCATAAAAGCGCACTTTAATATTTGACATGATAAACAATTACTGTAAAACTGCTTAATGGTGAGGAATATGAAGAAAACTGTGGAGAATCTAATGCTGACAACAGTTTTTCACTTTGATTTAAAATAAAGGAAATATCAGTAATAATATATGTTAAAAATCGGTCAATAACACTGTAATCATAAAAGCGCACTTTAATATTTGACATGATAAACAATTACTGTAAAACTGCTTAATGGTGAGGAATATGAAGAAAACTGTGGAGAATCTAATGCTGACAACAGTTTTTCACTTTGATTTAAAATAAAGGAAATATCAGTAATAATATATGTTAAAAATCGGTCAATAACACTGTAATCATAAAAGCGCACTTTAATATTTGACATGATAAACAATTACTGTAAAACTGCTTAATGGTGAGGAATATGAAGAAAACTGTGGAGAATCTAATGCTGACAACAGTTTTTCACTTTGATTTAAAATAAAGGAAATATCAGTAATAATATATGTTAAAAATCGGTCAATAACACTGTAATCATAAAAGCGCACTTTAATATTTGACATGATAAACAATTACTGTAAAACTGCTTAATGGTGAGGAATATGAAGAAAACTGTGGAGAATCTAATGCTGACAACAGTTTTTCACTTTGATTTAAAATAAAGGAAATATCAGTAATAATATATGTTAAAAATCGGTCAATAACACTGTAATCATAAAAGCGCACTTTAATATTTGACATGATAAACAATTACTGTAAAACTGCTTAATGGTGAGGAATATGAAGAAAACTGTGGAGAATCTAATGCTGACAACAGTTTTTCACTTTGATTTAAAATAAAGGAAATATCAGTAATAATATATGTTAAAAATCGGTCAATAACACTGTAATCATAAAAGCGCACTTTAATATTTGACATGATAAACAATTACTGTAAAACTGCTTAATGGTGAGGAATATGAAGAAAACTGTGGAGAATCTAATGCTGACAACAGTTTTTCACTTTGATTTAAAATAAAGGAAATATCAGTAATAATATATGTTAAAAATCGGTCAATAACACTGTAATCATAAAAGCGCACTTTAATATTTGACATGATAAACAATTACTGTAAAACTGCTTAATGGTGAGGAATATGAAGAAAACTGTGGAGAATCTAATGCTGACAACAGTTTTTCACTTTGATTTAAAATAAAGGAAATATCAGTAATAATATATGTTAAAAATCGGTCAATAACACTGTAATCATAAAAGCGCACTTTAATATTTGACATGATAAACAATTACTGTAAAACTGCTTAATGGTGAGGAATATGAAGAAAACTGTGGAGAATCTAATGCTGACAACAGTTTTTCACTTTGATTTAAAATAAAGGAAATATCAGTAATAATATATGTTAAAAATCGGTCAATAACACTGTAATCATAAAAGCGCACTTTAATATTTGACATGATAAACAATTACTGTAAAACTGCTTAATGGTGAGGAATATGAAGAAAACTGTGGAGAATCTAATGCTGACAACAGTTTTTCACTTTGATTTAAAATAAAGGAAATATCAGTAATAATATATGTTAAAAATCGGTCAATAACACTGTAATCATAAAAGCGCACTTTAATATTTGACATGATAAACAATTACTGTAAAACTGCTTAATGGTGAGGAATATGAAGAAAACTGTGGAGAATCTAATGCTGACAACAGTTTTTCACTTTGATTTAAAATAAAGGAAATATCAGTAATAATATATGTTAAAAATCGGTCAATAACACTGTAATCATAAAAGCGCACTTTAATATTTGACATGATAAACAATTACTGTAAAACTGCTTAATGGTGAGGAATATGAAGAAAACTGTGGAGAATCTAATGCTGACAACAGTTTTTCACTTTGATTTAAAATAAAGGAAATATCAGTAATAATATATGTTAAAAATCGGTCAATAACACTGTAATCATAAAAGCGCACTTTAATATTTGACATGATAAACAATTACTGTAAAACTGCTTAATGGTGAGGAATATGAAGAAAACTGTGGAGAATCTAATGCTGACAACAGTTTTTCACTTTGATTTAAAATAAAGGAAATATCAGTAATAATATATGTTAAAAATCGGTCAATAACACTGTAATCATAAAAGCGCACTTTAATATTTGACATGATAAACAATTACTGTAAAACTGCTTAATGGTGAGGAATATGAAGAAAACTGTGGAGAATCTAATGCTGACAACAGTTTTTCACTTTGATTTAAAATAAAGGAAATATCAGTAATAATATATGTTAAAAATCGGTCAATAACACTGTAATCATAAAAGCGCACTTTAATATTTGACATGATAAACAATTACTGTAAAACTGCTTAATGGTGAGGAATATGAAGAAAACTGTGGAGAATCTAATGCTGACAACAGTTTTTCACTTTGATTTAAAATAAAGGAAATATCAGTAATAATATATGTTAAAAATCGGTCAATAACACTGTAATCATAAAAGCGCACTTTAATATTTGACATGATAAACAATTACTGTAAAACTGCTTAATGGTGAGGAATATGAAGAAAACTGTGGAGAATCTAATGCTGACAACAGTTTTTCACTTTGATTTAAAATAAAGGAAATATCAGTAATAATATATGTTAAAAATCGGTCAATAACACTGTAATCATAAAAGCGCACTTTAATATTTGACATGATAAACAATTACTGTAAAACTGCTTAATGGTGAGGAATATGAAGAAAACTGTGGAGAATCTAATGCTGACAACAGTTTTTCACTTTGATTTAAAATAAAGGAAATATCAGTAATAATATATGTTAAAAATCGGTCAATAACACTGTAATCATAAAAGCGCACTTTAATATTTGACATGATAAACAATTACTGTAAAACTGCTTAATGGTGAGGAATATGAAGAAAACTGTGGAGAATCTAATGCTGACAACAGTTTTTCACTTTGATTTAAAATAAAGGAAATATCAGTAATAATATATGTTAAAAATCGGTCAATAACACTGTAATCATAAAAGCGCACTTTAATATTTGACATGATAAACAATTACTGTAAAACTGCTTAATGGTGAGGAATATGAAGAAAACTGTGGAGAATCTAATGCTGACAACAGTTTTTCACTTTGATTTAAAATAAAGGAAATATCAGTAATAATATATGTTAAAAATCGGTCAATAACACTGTAATCATAAAAGCGCACTTTAATATTTGACATGATAAACAATTACTGTAAAACTGCTTAATGGTGAGGAATATGAAGAAAACTGTGGAGAATCTAATGCTGACAACAGTTTTTCACTTTGATTTAAAATAAAGGAAATATCAGTAATAATATATGTTAAAAATCGGTCAATAACACTGTAATCATAAAAGCGCACTTTAATATTTGACATGATAAACAATTACTGTAAAACTGCTTAATGGTGAGGAATATGAAGAAAACTGTGGAGAATCTAATGCTGACAACAGTTTTTCACTTTGATTTAAAATAAAGGAAATATCAGTAATAATATATGTTAAAAATCGGTCAATAACACTGTAATCATAAAAGCGCACTTTAATATTTGACATGATAAACAATTACTGTAAAACTGCTTAATGGTGAGGAATATGAAGAAAACTGTGGAGAATCTAATGCTGACAACAGTTTTTCACTTTGATTTAAAATAAAGGAAATATCAGTAATAATATATGTTAAAAATCGGTCAATAACACTGTAATCATAAAAGCGCACTTTAATATTTGACATGATAAACAATTACTGTAAAACTGCTTAATGGTGAGGAATATGAAGAAAACTGTGGAGAATCTAATGCTGACAACAGTTTTTCACTTTGATTTAAAATAAAGGAAATATCAGTAATAATATATGTTAAAAATCGGTCAATAACACTGTAATCATAAAAGCGCACTTTAATATTTGACATGATAAACAATTACTGTAAAACTGCTTAATGGTGAGGAATATGAAGAAAACTGTGGAGAATCTAATGCTGACAACAGTTTTTCACTTTGATTTAAAATAAAGGAAATATCAGTAATAATATATGTTAAAAATCGGTCAATAACACTGTAATCATAAAAGCGCACTTTAATATTTGACATGATAAACAATTACTGTAAAACTGCTTAATGGTGAGGAATATGAAGAAAACTGTGGAGAATCTAATGCTGACAACAGTTTTTCACTTTGATTTAAAATAAAGGAAATATCAGTAATAATATATGTTAAAAATCGGTCAATAACACTGTAATCATAAAAGCGCACTTTAATATTTGACATGATAAACAATTACTGTAAAACTGCTTAATGGTGAGGAATATGAAGAAAACTGTGGAGAATCTAATGCTGACAACAGTTTTTCACTTTGATTTAAAATAAAGGAAATATCAGTAATAATATATGTTAAAAATCGGTCAATAACACTGTAATCATAAAAGCGCACTTTAATATTTGACATGATAAACAATTACTGTAAAACTGCTTAATGGTGAGGAATATGAAGAAAACTGTGGAGAATCTAATGCTGACAACAGTTTTTCACTTTGATTTAAAATAAAGGAAATATCAGTAATAATATATGTTAAAAATCGGTCAATAACACTGTAATCATAAAAGCGCACTTTAATATTTGACATGATAAACAATTACTGTAAAACTGCTTAATGGTGAGGAATATGAAGAAAACTGTGGAGAATCTAATGCTGACAACAGTTTTTCACTTTGATTTAAAATAAAGGAAATATCAGTAATAATATATGTTAAAAATCGGTCAATAACACTGTAATCATAAAAGCGCACTTTAATATTTGACATGATAAACAATTACTGTAAAACTGCTTAATGGTGAGGAATATGAAGAAAACTGTGGAGAATCTAATGCTGACAACAGTTTTTCACTTTGATTTAAAATAAAGGAAATATCAGTAATAATATATGTTAAAAATCGGTCAATAACACTGTAATCATAAAAGCGCACTTTAATATTTGACATGATAAACAATTACTGTAAAACTGCTTAATGGTGAGGAATATGAAGAAAACTGTGGAGAATCTAATGCTGACAACAGTTTTTCACTTTGATTTAAAATAAAGGAAATATCAGTAATAATATATGTTAAAAATCGGTCAATAACACTGTAATCATAAAAGCGCACTTTAATATTTGACATGATAAACAATTACTGTAAAACTGCTTAATGGTGAGGAATATGAAGAAAACTGTGGAGAATCTAATGCTGACAACAGTTTTTCACTTTGATTTAAAATAAAGGAAATATCAGTAATAATATATGTTAAAAATCGGTCAATAACACTGTAATCATAAAAGCGCACTTTAATATTTGACATGATAAACAATTACTGTAAAACTGCTTAATGGTGAGGAATATGAAGAAAACTGTGGAGAATCTAATGCTGACAACAGTTTTTCACTTTGATTTAAAATAAAGGAAATATCAGTAATAATATATGTTAAAAATCGGTCAATAACACTGTAATCATAAAAGCGCACTTTAATATTTGACATGATAAACAATTACTGTAAAACTGCTTAATGGTGAGGAATATGAAGAAAACTGTGGAGAATCTAATGCTGACAACAGTTTTTCACTTTGATTTAAAATAAAGGAAATATCAGTAATAATATATGTTAAAAATCGGTCAATAACACTGTAATCATAAAAGCGCACTTTAATATTTGACATGATAAACAATTACTGTAAAACTGCTTAATGGTGAGGAATATGAAGAAAACTGTGGAGAATCTAATGCTGACAACAGTT
Organism: Agrilus planipennis; assembly: GCF_000699045.2. Lineage (NCBI taxonomy): Eukaryota > Metazoa > Arthropoda > Insecta > Coleoptera > Buprestidae > Agrilus > Agrilus planipennis. Next base: position 14,268 of record NW_020439101.1, read on the forward strand.
TTTCACTTTGATTTAAAATAAAGGAAATATCAGTAATAATATATGTTAAAAATCGGTCAATAACACTGTAATCATAAAAGCGCACTTTAATATTTGACATGATAAACAATTACTGTAAAACTGCTTAATGGTGAGGAATATGAAGAAAACTGTGGAGAATCTAATGCTGACAACAGTTTTTCACTTTGATTTAAAATAAAGGAAATATCAGTAATAATATATGTTAAAAATCGGTCAATAACACTGTAATCATAAAAGCGCACTTTAATATTTGACATGATAAACAATTACTGTAAAACTGCTTAATGGTGAGGAATATGAAGAAAACTGTGGAGAATCTAATGCTGACAACAGTTTTTCACTTTGATTTAAAATAAAGGAAATATCAGTAATAATATATGTTAAAAATCGGTCAATAACACTGTAATCATAAAAGCGCACTTTAATATTTGACATGATAAACAATTACTGTAAAACTGCTTAATGGTGAGGAATATGAAGAAAACTGTGGAGAATCTAATGCTGACAACAGTTTTTCACTTTGATTTAAAATAAAGGAAATATCAGTAATAATATATGTTAAAAATCGGTCAATAATACTGTAATCATAAGAGCGCACTGTAATTATTGACATGATAAACAATTACTGTAAAACTGCTTAATGGTGAAAAATATGAAGAAAACTGTGGAGAATCTGTTGGTGCCAACAGTTTTTCGCATTGATTTAAAATAAAGGAAATATCAGTAATAATATATGTTAAAAATCGGTCAATAACACTGTAATCATAAAAGCGCACTTTAATTTTTGATATGATAAACAATTACTGTAAAACTGCTTAATGGTGAAAAATATGAACAAAACTGTGGAGAATCTGTTGGTGCCAACAGTTTTTCACTTTCATTTAAAATAAAGGAAATATCAGTAATAATATATGTTAAAAATCGATCAATAATACTGTAACCATAAAGCGCACTTTAATTTTTGATATGATAAACAATTACTGTAAAACTGCTTAATGGTGAAAAATATGAAGAAAACTGNTTAAGTAGGTATTTATTATCTACTGTAATCACATTTTCGAAATTTGAGACAGTTGTGTCACTTTGTTAATGTGAGTAATAATAATACATAAAACAACAAAGCATTGATAAAATGAGTAACAACAATTACCGCATTTCGCTAAACAATTCCAGCGAATATTTTGTGTCATTAAAGAACCCAATAATAAAACACGAAATAAAGCATATTTATAGAAGGCCTTATTATTATACAACTGATCATTTTACACTGTTTAGTACGGTTTTATTTATAAATTTACTGTAGATATTAAAAATATGATAGCTTTAACTTGATAGAAAGTAATATTCCTCGAATGAGAAGTGAGGAAATTCTAATGGTTTCATATGCCTTAAATGAAATAAAGAATAACACAATAATGATAAATATGTTTTAACCATTCTCATTATCAGTTTTGTTACTAATATGTATTTCAAACGTTCCAATTTTGCTGAAAGACTTGTGTTTTATGTGTTTTCTAGAAAGTAATGATTAGTTAAGAGAGAAAACTGCACGAACTTATTAATTGTTTTTGAAAATCAAGGTCAAAAGTTGGTTTAATTGTCTTCCCACTAACATTTGCAAAAATTGTTCGAAAATAAATACACATTATATGATTGTTTCTAGGCATCTGTTAATTTGTTTGTAGACAAAATAAATGGATAATTTGTTTTTACATGTATTTAATATTGAGGAAGAATCCCCTCTTTTTGAAACATACAATTTATATTTTCTTGTTTAAACATTAAAAAAAGTTTACAGTTATACTGTTAAAATACACTAAAAGCACATGATAAAGGTAGACTTATTATAAAGTAAAAAAAGTAAGGTTTTGTAAGTAATTAAATATTCGTAAATTAAGCTTTGTTTGATTGTTAACTTCTGCTAACAATGTAGGATTTGCCGGGTATTTCCGTGGTTTGAGTCTTGTTGGCGTATTATAAACTTTTAGCAATATTATTTCTGAGAAATTCTGCATAATGTATGAACCGCACATTTAAACAACCGAAATGGTCAGTCACTTTTTGGTTTCGGTTGCTAAGCGACCATCAAGTAATTCATTCTTCTATAGAGAAAAAACTAGTCCTTAAAGCTCATTCCTTCATCTTTTGTGGTTCGCGAAACTATCGAGTGGGCTGATGTTCTTTCAGCTAGAACAATACAGTTTCCTTCATAAAAATGTATGTATAGATTTGCATGTGGTGGTAATTCCACAACACAAAAAAGGCATCCAAATTGTAAGTAATGAACCAAATAACATTACATATCCGGTTTGGGTAATCTTTGATTATAACAATTTGATGCAGGATGGTAATCTAAGCCACTGCAATAACTTTAATAGTTATTTTGTCGTTAAAATAAAAAATGTAATGTAATTGGTGATATTTATCTACCATTGTTCACTTCAAATAAATCAGTAAGTACAAGGTTAAGTGAATTTAACACAGGTTACTTAAGGACCCTAATTACAAATTAAAATAGTAACAAACAGACTTAACTACCAATCGAAGTAGAACCATTTGTGTGCTCTTCCCTTAAAATAAATTTTACTAATCAAGACGTTGCACATTCGATACCCCGACTGGCTATACATTTCAAGGATATTTTTGGACCAACTTTGGCTTCTTGGGCATTAATTCATGCCAGGGGAACTAACGATTTAATTAAAGTTTCTTCTAAATGACTTTCCCCAAGACGGGCAAACTGACATAAACTAATAGGACTCATACATATGTATCTGGACGTTATAATAAGAATGCAACATAAACTATACCTAATTAAACAGTAAAAATAATGTTTCACGTATTTGAGACACTTACAGGTTATTGCAGACAGTTCTTGTTGCAAAGTTATTATAATGATTTTTACAGAAACGTCCTCATTAATCAATCATTGTTACATGGCTGATTTTATTGATAATTATACCATTTTTATAATGCATTAATCGTTTTGATGAATTATCGACTAAGAAACTTGATGGTTTTTAATATATCTTGTGTGTTGCAATCAAAACTGTTGTAGGTTCATCCCTGTCCTGACTGTTACTAACGATCCAAAGACATTCTAAAAGTATTATACCTTATCTAAAATATTTGGTAACCAGCAAAGGTAGGCCCATATTGCAGGTAAAAATATTTGTTCAGACGATACAGAAAATTACAAAGCTCCGGCAAAGACTGCCTACAAGATGATTTGTATTTACATTTATTTTGTTATCAGTTTTAGATAATACATATATATGTCACACTAACGAGGCCTTCATTCTTTTTTTATCACGGTAATAAAACCAAAAGAAAACAAAGATGTAGGTACCTAGAAATATAAAAGGACAAGAACCTTGCTACATTCAACAGGGTAAAGGGTAAAGAGACTAATTTAGTTCTAGGTAGAAGAGGCAATATAATATCGGAGAATATGGTTTGATTAAAATGAATTACAAGACAAATATTCTTGTATTCTTCTACTATTTTGATATTGCAAAACAATTTCTTCAAAAACATTTTTAAAGTTGCTTCAGTATTAAGTTTCTATAGTTTAATATCATTTCCTTCATAGTTAGAAAAATTCATACGAATTCGTGTGTAATACGAGCAATTTTTAAAAAGACTCTCCTTTTTAAAATTGAACAACAATTTAACAATAATAATAAAGCAAAAATAATCTCCCACTTGCTATTGTTACGTGATTTAAAAATAAATGACAAAAAGTATAGTCTGTCCGCATGGTTTTACAATGTTTAGAAAGCATGATGAACAATATCATGCAATACTTGAATAAAATGTTATTTTGTTCTTTATAACTATTTGTACAAAATATTAATACATTATATCACTACAACTGTTAATATTTGATGCTAATTTATTAATTTATAATTGCTAAACATGCATTTTATGCCTAAATTGCATATTGGGGATGCATTATTTAATTAGAATATCAGCGTAATCCAGAGGGAACATATATGCAAAAAGTAATTCCTAAGAATTGGTTTTTAAAGAATATACATGATGCATGTTGCTTCTTCTAGCAAGAATTGTAATTGTTTAGGCTATAAAGGGCTTTAAGCTGTAAATCGAATTTCGAAATTAAATGAGTTTGATTTCAATATGAATTTGCCCATAAATATCCATTTACAATTTTTGGGATATTATGTAACCGCGTATTTACATTCAGAAGACCAAAAAGGATTTGAAATGATTTCACTTATTAAGATGGAACACTGTTCACAAATCCCACTTGGCAATGATTTGATTGCTACCTATCCTAGTTGTTATTTCTTAAATAGATTTGGCAAAGTATATAGTATCTACCCATGTGACATTTTAGAGGAAAGCTGTATTTACCTACATGCACACCTACTGGGTCGCCAAATAGACATCCAATGAGAGATGTCATTTTTTAAAGCAAGAAACGAATTTATTTGTTTGTGCCCAACTGACGACAGTGAATAATAAACAATGCCTTTCGACGATAATGAAAAGGAATAAATAATTCATAGCTCTTCCTTTTCATAGAAAAATAGTGTCGAAAACTTCGCAGTTTAGACAGCTACTTTCGATAAACATCTTTGATAAATTTTAACGAAATCTATCGGGTAATTTAACAACAAGGATTTAAAAAATTACCCATCACAAGAACAATCGGCAATTCTCGCTTTTTAAGAATCGTTGCTTGTTATGTACTTTATTTGCATTGGAACTATTATTCTCGGTGCGCCAAAACGGTTTGAATTGAATACATTTACTGATAGGATAAAACAGCTTTCATATTTAACTGTCAATAATTGGGTAGTTATTTTATAATGGGGAAAAAATAATTTGTTATAGATTTTCGTAAAGATTCAACTGGTGTACCATTTTTAATTAAAGTACATATTGGTTTTGGTTTTGCGAAAGTAAAACCAACACCAGGATTAAAATATAGAGACAAACTAATTTTTTACTTCTTTTAAGTACCTTGTACTATTTTGTTTACTAAAAAGTTAATTTATGCATTCGAGGGAGGGTAATTCTTTGAGTTTTCATAACTCTCACAACTATCGCAACAATTTTCTTTAATAGTCATGACAAATTCGTAAGTATGAGAGAGAATTTCAGCATTTAAGACATTATTTGAAGAATTAATGACAAATAATTCAAAAGAATCTAATAATCTCAAAGTTTGTGTTTGTTTTGTGCACTGATACGTATGTAATTTGGCGAATGAGTACAAGTTTTATAATTGTTTTTGACAAACAAAATCAAAAGCAATAACTTACCACCATGATCAATGAGACAAGGCATTTCGGATAACGTCTACGACATACTCTACAACAGCTTTTACAACTATTAAGTGAAACTGTTAAACGCTAAATTAGTTCACACTTTTCACAAACAAATTGCTTCCGTTTCGTTTCGCACAAGAAAAAACACATTTTTATCAAAATCCTGGACGCCGTAAGGCTTTAGCAGGGTCATAATCCAGCGAAACGTGGAATTATCGCAAGTTTAAATGCAGTCAGTGCTGGTTATATCCTTACGTTACCCTTTTTATTACGAGCACAAAACAAATTGCACACAACTACAACCATTACAAGCGACCGTGAGTCACCAACTGGTGGCGGTCGCCTCGCGACTCGCGGCTCGCGACCGCGGTAGTTGTTGCGCGATCGCAATTGTTAATTACTAAAAACTCTTTGACAGAGCCGGCATCTTAGATACAGGGCCGCATCAAGAGGAAATTAATCTTACGTACGTATTTAACGTGTCTTGAAAACGATCTAACTTTTTTTCACTTCCGTTTGTCGAAAGAGCGTATCTACCCCTGTGTTCTGTACATATTTAAATTAATTAAATAATAACAAAAAAGAGAGTTTTATACGCGCTTATCAGTTCCCAAANCAAATATCTGTTTATTGATTTTCCTTATTTAATCAGTAAATTAAATTTATTTTTAATAATTTAGAAAATGCACATCAGATACAGAATGAAAATTTTCTTCGTAAAACGTTCCACTTAAGTTATGTGTGTACATGTGTGTTGAAATGTTGCTTACCCTTGTAAGGGGGTTCCTTAATTTAGTGTTTAACTTAATCCTTTGTGCTCACTAATGATTAATACACTGTTTAAAACACAACAATAACAATTAGTGGCAAATTTTCGTTCGTTTAATTATTCGCAAGCCATCACATTTCCGAAAAATGTGGTCGATCGCCGCGATTGCTATTTTCGTTTAGGTGGGGTTGTATTATAGCGAGGGTGGCTGGCACAACCCCTGTCTTCCGGATATACGAGGCACCATTAACAAATACTTTAACTGACGGTGTAACAATAAATGCAGTTATTTCTTTTGATATACATGTAATTAATTACCGATTATGTACTGCTTGACAATTAATGTTTAGTTTTTGTACAAACATGTAAAAGATTGTGTTAATAATTCTTAGGTCAAAATCTTTTAGACTTTGCTCTGTATATGGAAATAGTATGTGCTTTAGAGCGACATCTTCCGAAATTTTCAACATATAAATTGGTTTTGTATTGATTTTCACTTCGTTTCCTCATTTTCTATTTCTATCAGTATTCACAGAGCATCTTGAGGGAAAACTAGGCGTCAATTTAAATGATTCATTTGCTTTTAGGAACATGTGCAGGTTTTGAATGTAATTGTCTATTGATTGAGAAGTTATTTGCTTTTATATATGTAATTTTAAATGATGTTTTATATAATTAGCATCTAATATTCACAGAATAAAACGAAAGAGCACAATTGAATTGAAATGAAAGTAAACACAATTTGAAGAAGGTATAACTGTTTCTAGGTTTGCAATTATTAAATGAAACGTTATAAACCCTTTAAAATGCCTCCTTTGTATCATTTCTTTCTATTTCATTTACAAAAAAGAGCGTCAATTTAAAAAAACCGCTCTTAACACATTTAAGGAATTTACTTCCTTTCTGTAAAAGGTTACGTCAATCATGATTGGCTGACATCATGTTTGTTTTTAATGAATGTGGTGGGGTTAAGTGGTAACCTCGAAAAAGAATTGGGTGTGTTGAATTTTTATATATTATTTGTTAATTTAATTAATTAGTTTGCTTTTGCATGGGTTTTATAAATCAAAGAACTTCACATGCTTGAAAGCATCATTATCTTTTGTTTGGGATAATTGAATTTTGTTGGTTTTGTAAATATTTACCAAATTCTACTGCAAAAGATGTCTCCTACACCTACAGGGTAAGTTTTTACTTTATACTGTTAAGGAATGGTACGAAACTGCCCTGCTATCTGCAATTGCTCTGATAAAATACCTAGCTTATAATAAATAGAATGTAATCTACCTGTGATAAGATTAGATTTGTTGACATCTGCTTTTGAATTAGATAAAACATTTCCTAAGATAGTATTTCCCAAGTAAGACAGCACTAGGAATGCATTCATATATTTGTTAAAAGTCTACTGAAAGTCTAAACAGAATGTTTCGAAATATGTTTAAAAGCCAATTACCACAAGACCGATCTCCTGATATACCTGATCTGAAGCCATTAGAATGCAGTGTTTTGTATAAAAGAAGAGCAGAATCAAGGGAACATTTAACAGAAGAAATAGGAGATTATGATGATTTGAGTGAATTCTCAGATCAAACATTTGAAGTTGCAAACTATCAGTATGTCTGTCCAACTCCAGATGTTGTTAATCAAACTTTGGAAAGAAAGACATCCATAGTAAAAGTGAAGGCAGAATGGAGCAATCAACGGTAACAGGATGGGCTCAGAATTCAACAATTATTTCATTTGTACAGTTACACATCCCTCACTTGTATAAAAATTTTATTTTTGTCTGTTTAAACAACTTGTGTTTAGTTTATTACCAATTCTACAATTCAGTGTATTTCTTACAGATTAAATGGTGCCATGTCTTTTGATAAGATGATCTGTTCTCGATGTTCAGAAGGATTCGAACCACATGAAAAGATAGTCAATTCCAATGGTGAACTGTGGCATCAGCAATGCTTTGTGTATGTTGTGTTGCAGTGATATTTTTGCTGTTTCATATAATAATGATTTTTCTCATTTATTTAGGTGTGCCCAATGCTTTCGGCCTTTTAAAGATGGTGTATTCTATGAATTTGAAAATAGGAAGTACTGTGAGCATGATTTCCATGTACTTTTCGCCCCATGTTGTGGAAAATGTGGAGAATTTGTTATTGGACGAGTTATCAAGGCAATGAATGCCAATTGGCACCCTGAATGCTTCAGGTGTGAAATGTGTACATCAGAATTGGCTGATTCTGGTTTTATTCGAAATGCAGGCAGGGCCCTTTGCCATGAATGTAATGCTAAAGTTAAAGCTGTTGGATTGGGGAAATATGTTTGTCATAAATGCCAGTGAGTGCCCAATTCTTTTTGAACTGAAGTAGATTTGTATTAACAATGTATTTTTTTCTTATTAGTGGAATAATTGATGATCAGCCACTGAAATTCAGAGGAGAAGTGTATCATCCATACCATTTTAATTGTACAGCTTGTGGGGTTGAATTGGATAGTAATGCCAGAGAAGTGAGGAGTAGACCTGGCTTTGCTGCAAATGACATGAACGAACTGTACTGCCTTAGATGTCATGACAAAATGGGAATTCCTATATGTGGTGCATGCAGGAGACCCATTGAAGAAAGAGTGGTCACTGCCCTAGGAAAACACTGGCATGTTGAGGTAGAAAAGGGTTTTTAAATACTGATAAGAATACAATTAAAGTTGATACTTTTACCTACATATTTGAGATATTGACATTAAAAATTAATGTGAAAAGCCAAAAAATTAATTTTAAATCAGGAAATGAAAATGATTTGAAACACAGCTGGGCAAAGCACTCATCAAAAAAGCTCAAAGCCCTAAATCCAAAACCCTTACTTATGTGCTTTGGTCTTTGAAGTCTCAATTGCATTTTAAAATCCAAGGGCTTTGAATTACCAATTTCTTTGAGAAGAAATTATATTCAAAGCTCTAAAAGGGCCTCAAGCACATTCAAAGAGCTTAAATCCCTTTAAAATACAAATTACAAAGCACTTTTATAAAGTAATTCGTTTTCTAACAATTACTTGCTTATCAGAGGGGTTGAAGTACAGTGCTTTTAAGTAGTAAAGCTTTGCCCAGCTCTGATTGAAAAAGTTGATTTTTTAAAAGTTTTTAAGAAGCAAAAAACTAAGGGTTTAATCTGGTATCATCTTTTTCAGCATTTTGTGTGTGCAAAATGTGAAAAACCCTTCTTTGGTCATCGTCATTACGAGAAGAAAGGTTTAGCTTATTGTGAAACACATTACCACCAACTGTTTGGAAACTTATGCTTTGTCTGCAACCAGGTCATTGCTGGAGATGGTAAGCCTTTTAGACATTTTTGATCAATTTTAAACGTCTAATAATATTTTTTGTTTAGTGTTTACTGCCCTCAATAAGGCTTGGTGTGTACACCACTTTGCTTGTTCGATTTGTGACCAGAAGATGAATCAGAAGACTAAATTCTACGAGTGCGACTTGAAGCCGGTCTGCAAGAAGTGCTACGAAAAGTTGCCAACTGAACTTAGGCGTAGACTGAGACGTCAACACGAAGCTACACCCAAGAAATACCCACCCCCTACCGTTGCTTAATTGAATGATGTATAAAATTGCCTTAATGTTCTCAGAATGGTGCTAAAAATATTAAACTAAAAAGAATAGATTAGGGTGAGAATTTTTGGTAATTGATAAGTTCAAACAGGTTCTTAAAATTTTCATTCATAAAAAAACAAGAAATTTTACTTCATTGTGGCTTAATATTCGTTAAAGAAAATTCTAATGCTGTTTTAGGTACATTAGGAAATGTATTAAAACGTTTTGTTAATTNATCTAATTTTTTTCTTAATAGTAAACCATTTGGTCCAATTAAGTACATGACTAAACCAATTCAAATGAAAACAAGAATACCAAAACCATTCTAAACAAGCCTACTTTATATTTAGAGATAAACAAGATGGCTGTAGGGGTTAATGACTAATTAAAAAACAGTTTCACTTAAAAACGTTATTTACATTCTGTATCCATACTGTAATAGAAAGGGCCATTAGAATCACCCCTAGATTGACTTTAAATAAATATTTTAAGCGTCACCCGGCGTCAACCCTAAGAAAAAAAACAAATTTTGGGGATTCTACTTTACAACTGACCGTTCAACTTCAGATAAAACCACAAACTTACGGTACCTCCCGCTTCAAATCAGTATTTTCGTACAAATTCACCTAATTTGCAAAATTTAATTCAACAATAATTATCTATTTGTTCTACTTTCCGTGCGCAAAATGGCCGCCTCGATTTCCGCGTCACTCAAATCACTTGTACACGTGTAACTGTCCTAAAAGAACTTGAGGAAGGCGACGTCTCCGATCAATACGAAACGTCACAGATCGATAAATAAATCACGTCCGGCTTTCGCTATCGAATCCTTTTCGGGAAAAATGACCCGCAATTGCATACAAACAACAAACAAACACCGCACCGCCTAAAAGCGAGGGAAAGAGTTGAAAATGTTGCACACGACACTAATAATTGTGGCGAAACATCGGCCGAGATCGGACGTCCCTGGGATGAGTTTTAAGCGCGAGAAAGAGATGAAGATAGGGAACGCTTGTCTGCCAATGGGAAGTGGTCCTTAAAATAGACGAACTAAAATACATAATTAACTAAACGTATGCAAGCGTGAATCTAAGCGGGAGGACTGTTTAATAAGTTCGGTTCATTGCGACTGCGCATTCAAATCATTTCAATCTACTTAAGTCACACATGAACTGCATTTGATGTTCGTTTGTCTCTAATATGTTTCATTTTACGGAATGCTGTAAATTTTTATTATACACATCGCATCCTAAAGGAAATGAATGCAATCTTTCACTAAAGGCGTTGTTGATTGTTGTCTCCAAGTAAAATATTGTTATTGTGTACAATATTTTGTAAGAATTTAAGATCTGAAAATAAAATGATAACAATTTTTGTTTGAAGGTAGGTATTTCTACATGATAGTTTAAACTGATGTAATGTACAGAATTGAAGTTAATTGCATCTTGCGTGTGATGTCAAGGAGAGTGCAAGTTCTGCAGCTTATTTTCAGTTAACAGCTAGAACGCGGGACATCTGGTCTTTCGTCTATTATGTAACTATTAATAACAATTTCTGAGCGGTATTTATAGATTTAATAGACATCTTTCTGCTAAGCCTCGAAGCCAACAAAAGAAGACGAATATCAGTGAATGGAAATGTTAAATTACAAGTTAAAATGAGAAATAATAAAGTTTAAATTTGCGAAGTTTATATATTATAACGTAGACAATGCCGGAAAGTACCAATTTGACACTGCACTCGAAGACCATTGGCACTTTGAGATTTTATTATTGAGTTCTCATATTTTAGTAAAAATTATGCTGGAATGTACATATTTTGAATCACACTCGAAAAGGGTTACCACCATGAGATTCTACGTAATTTTTTACATAAGTACCACTTCTTGTAGCTGATTAAATACCTTCTATCTTCTAATAATTTCACGAGCGCTTTTTCGTGTTGACATTATTTTACACATTTTAACAAAAGTAATGCCGGAAAGTACTTAGTTGATATCGCACTCGAAAACCTTTGGTACCATGAGATTCTACGTATTTTTTTACATAAGTACCACTTCTTATAGCTGATTAAACACCTTCTATCTCCTAATAACTTCACGAGCGCTTTTTCGTGTTGACATTATTTTACACATTTTAACAAAAGTAATGCCGGAAAGTGCTTATTTGATATCGCACTCGAAAACCATTGGTACCATGAGATTCTACGTAATTTTTTACATAAGTACCACTTCTTATAGCTGATTAAAGACCTTCTATCTCCTAATAACTTCACGAGCGCTTTTTCGTGTTGACATTATTTTACACATTTTAACAAAAGTAATGCCGGAAAGT
>NW_020439101.1:32968-40954 GCF_000699045.2 Agrilus planipennis
TAACTTAAAAGCCTACGTAATTATTACAATTTATTGATAATTTTTGTTTTTATTCCAATAATTAATTAATAAATTAATTTATTCAGTCAACAAAAAAATTAAAGAAAAGTGGAATATCTGCAAACAATATTTATTAATTTGTTTTGCTTTAATTTTAGTAAAACTACCATGTTTGTGACTGTTTTAATTTCTTATTAATTCTAAGTGTATTTTTACTTTTCTAATGTTTTAACAAACTTACTATTAATTTATTCTCATAACTTTTCCTGCTTTATTAATGTAAAGTAAAACACAATATCAGACAATCAGTCAATTGTAACACTATTTATCACTACAGAGGGTTAGATACACACAGTTAAATATTTTTGTAACATAGCAGCTAAAATAGTAGTATTATAAATCGAATATTAATTTTTAAATGCACAATTTATGTTTTTAAGTTACAGTTCCAGTGGTGCTCGAAAGTGCTTGTCATTTCTTACAAATCTGTTTTTTTTAAGTATTAGAGCCTTTTCAATTAATTAATTAATTATTTATCTACTAGGCTGATTTAAATGTGATATTACAGCCGCACATTGAATAACAAGTAAATAATTTCATATTTATACATTGAATGCTTGCATGTTTTTGATTTGCTATATTCACAACTAAATAGTGCCTTGAAAAATGCAAATTGTATATCTCTTTGATAAACTTAATTGTTCTTATTATGTACTAATTAAGTGTCTTATTAAAAATTGATTTTTAAAAAAGTTTGCGGTTTTATTTATTACTGCAGTGATAAAAAGCTATTTCATTCCAATTTGGAAACCTAAATAATGTGGCGAATTTATCTAAAATTTCTTGTGAAGAAAGACGAGAGTGCAATAAGTGTAATTTTCGTTTTTTAAAAGTAATGTCAAAATGTGCACACCTACAACAAGTCTAATTATTTTGAGTAGGTATTTAATCAAGTAATAATGAGTTTTCAAAAAGTTTTAATAGTTTTAAAAAGTTTATGGATGCTTTTAATCTCGTATAAAGAAGAGCAGGGGTGTACTAAGTTTAATTTTAGTTTTCTCATGCGCATACTTTTAACATGTTTATCAAACAATTCAAATTATAAACTATTAAGAGATAAATTCGAGATAACGAAAAAGTGAAATTTCAAAAGTAAACTTTTATCTAAAGTAATTACTAATTTATTGACATACATTCCTAAAAATTTGAAGCAAGTATTGATAAGATAAATTGCAACTGCATGTACTGTGTGGTGTACAAAGTTCAAACTTCATCCATGACGAAAATATGGACCCTTTTCCGGTACAATTCATTATGACGACTTCACTGCGTCAGTCAAATAGGACACTTGGAAAAGAAATCCAGTATTTTTTTAACTTAATTTGATTTGCTTTGCAAGAATAGATTCCAAAATTGGTGGAATAACTGAAACAGGTACATAATTGTAATGTAAACCAAACAGTCTTATGAAGAGAACTTTATGTAACTATTCCTACTTTTTACGAACTACTTTGCATTTGTTATGTTGATCTACAATTATGAGTCAAACTGTACGATTAAACAACCTGATTTTACAAAGTTAGTCAGTCAGTAAAGCCAAGTTCCTTGGTTGGATACATTTTTGTTCGTTTCTAGGTCTGTATTTTGTCTGATCGACTGTGTACTGCTGTGTCACACACAGGCCGCGTATTCCTTCAAATTGTATGATGCCTTTTCCAAGGTGCATGGTGGTATACAGCAGGCAGGCAAAAGGCAGTCGCGTTGATCAGTGTGTCTAAAGCGGTCGCAATGTGGCATAATGCGGTTCGACGAGTAAATATTTAACAAGTTACTTTTCGGATCGGTTTTAAACTGCATTTGTTACGAAACTGAACAAATAAAGTGACTCACGTATTAATTGAACAATCAAGTGCTTACTTTTTATGTTTTATTAGGAGACGCATCTTTGAAAATTGGAATTTGAGGGAGGAATCGTTTTGTGAGTGTCTTCTAATACATAACTGTATTTTTTTTCGATATTAGCTTAGATAATAACGTTACAGTTTCAATGTGGAGTGATACTTTTGAAAATAAAATTGATTTATAAAATTTGCTTGTAACGGATATTTAAACAACTTAAAACCAAATTTTATCGATGAGCTTTTCAATAATTCGCTCTTTTTACTTGAATACAGTCTGAATTAAAAGTAATTATGTAGTAATATTTGTTTATTCATTGCTTAAAGTATCCTCTTATTGCAAGGGATTTTTTGAAAGACTGTTTTACAAAAAGTTTTTCCTTTATCATGAAACAAATAGGTAGATAGATAACTTTACAACAAAAGACTTCATCTATTTTTGAAGATGTAGGATAGATATACTGCGGTTTCATTGATTCGTTAACGTTGGTGGAGTTTACCTGCATCCCTGCGCTACTAAAATATTTAATTCATGAATTTGTGATAAAATATACATGTATTAAGGACCTTTGAAGTGTCTAGCGGTCTTCAAGAAATCGGTAACTTTTGTATTAAGACTTTTGTAGGGTTGTAATTTCCAATAAACATTCTATTAATGTAATGATTTCCTACGAAATGATGATGCTATATCTGCTTTAAGATGCCGTCGTAAGTCATAATCTTATTTCAAATGTCGTTTTCCACCCTAATAATGCCCTCAGATTCGTCCATTACGACTTCGACTCTGTCAGAGTCTTCTTTGTTTTCCCATGCGTAATCTGTTGAAGTACATTTCCACCCTTATCTTTACACCCCCTTTGTTTCCTATTACGGGGCAAAAACCTTCGCCAGTTTTTGGAGGAAAAACGTCCCTCTCTGCGCATAATACCCTACTAGGGGTGGAAATACGGCCTTCTTGTAATGCGGCTTTATTTTTTATTGGCTGGCTTGGAATTGAAATCGGAATCTAATGTAGATACTTATTATTTATTTATGGGAATTTTATTTTACATCGTAAGTTAAACCGCCAAAAAGTTTTTTAAATTAATAACAAACTATGTGTTCTTTAATATTGGAAAAATCAAACTGATGCAAAGATAAATACTTACGGTGCACTTTTGTGGAAGTTTTCATTCATTTCAAAGCTGAAAATACCTAATAAAATTAATAGAAAGTTGTTATAATACCGGAATATACCTAATAAGCAACATCGTTAACTTAAAAGCCTACTGAAAAATTATTATTCCGATCAGGATTAGCGTTTATCGATATATTTTGTGACTTTAAAAGAGGTAGCAACTTCGCTTCTATTTTAGTGGCGATGCTTCTCAGAAAATTGCATTTTTTTGTGAAAAAATGTGTTATTTTTGACAATAGCGGAAGTAGTAGTACTAGTCGTGGGTTATTTTAAGTGATTCTACAAAATATTGCGTGATTTCAAATATTTCGACTTGAATCTTTACGATGAAGACACATTTATCTTTGTAAATAATTTAATACACAATTTCTTGGTCGTTTTTAACAGTATAAATACAAATAATAATAACTGTTTCACTTGCTTTGTTGGAGGTTTCACTTGATTTGTGAAGCATACAAAACAAAAAAACAAATTGAAAATGAAACAAGTAGCTATTGTGTTTATCGCATGGAAATTTAGTTAGACCTGTTCGAGTCGGGCGGTGGTTGTAGAATAAAGTAATTAAACTTTTTAAGTACTTACAGTGGGTATTTAATGACTAATTATTTTTTCATTTTTTATAGAGAGTCAAAATGAAGTTTTTGCTGTTAGTTATCGTTGGCTTGCAGCTTTTATCTAACAGGCTGATTTCTGCTGAAGAAGAGTTTGATCAATTGGCTTCTGAATTACAACTGACGGATATGGATTTGGTGGATTTTTGTGAAGAGTTATCAAATTATTCGAAAATGTCTTTTCTTAATACAAGTACTCTCCCAGACAAGGTAAGAGAGATACGTCATGATTTGTTGTCTTTCGAATAAATGTAGGATTTCCCTCAAGGCTCTAAAGTATTAGAAAGAACATTGTAGCTTATCGTAGGTACATGTATGTAACTTATGAAGCCTGAGGGAATTAAAACTGGGAATGCCTATGTTATTCGTAGTGCTTTTCATTGTAGCAATTTTTTTCCGAAATAATTATGATTTTTGCTCGACGTTCGTATTATATTTTTAATGTATAACGTGTTGTAGGGAAACTGTACCAGTTGAATCTTCCAAAGTTTACTTTTTTACTCACTGTTTTAAGACAAATTTAGTTTAAATAATAACTCCTATTTATGAAGCCTTTGCATTTGCTTTTCCTGACTCATTTTCCCGTAACTTGAAATCATGAACTTTAACGTTTTCTTAGAAAACCCATTGTCATATACAGATATATCCGATTCACTAAAGAGACAATGGTATTATAAATTATGTACTTATTGTATAATTTTTAAACAATACTTGGAACAAAAACGTAAGGTCATTTTACGTGAATTTAAAGAAGACAAAATTCCAGTGGAAATATCTTAATTATGTGCACAATTAAAGAACAATTTATTACTAGAAACTTCGGCTGTGCAAGTCCAGAAATTACCACGTAATTAGTAGAAATTTATTGTAATTTACTAGACGGAATAAATAAGGAACGGTAACCCACTTCAATTAGAACAGTTTGGTCAATCAAGCAGGTTAACTTTCGACCTTTGCGATAAAATTAAAATTGAGTGGACCCAAGATTAACATAATTAGATTCACAATACGGTAACTGATTGAAAATTATTTGATTAACATGTATTTAAAATACGTTATGATAGATAGATACCAATGGGCTCGTAATAAACATGCTTGGATATTTTGGTTTGTTATCTGATATTAAGTAAATTGGGGTTGTTGATATACTATGCAATCGTAAAACAAATATGTACGGATCTTAAACATTAACTAAAGTATTTGCCATTTAAGAAGTTTTAATAAACAGGAAGCATCTCATTTTTACCATAAGAATACTTCAACATACTTCAAAGAAGAATGTAAACTTAATTTCTTTTTAATTTGTTTTGAATTGTAAGACCCATTAGACTTCCTTCCACGTGTATTGTTTTTGTGTTTCAAATTCTTTTACCCCGATGTTATTGTTAATAATACCTAAGGATTTTATGGAAACCGCAAGCAATGTAAAACATTTTCTTCTCACGGATGAATTTGATCCATTTTCGTATTCTTTTTCCTATTGAAACACGATATCTTGTATTTTATAATACGGCCAGACAACTATCAAAACGGTACAACGGCTACATAGCTGAACGTTTTAACTTTAAACGAATTAATGGGTTTAATGCTTGAATTTGTGCAATAAACTTTACAACCCTTGCATTTTCTATACTTATAACTATTTTTTAATTAGATACCTAGTTAGTAGCTTTTTCTATGTGTAACAATAGTTCTGGTGTCAATGCCCTTTTAGTTATGAAACCTTAGAAACTATAATTAATAGACCAGTGTTAGTAGTGTTTGGTTGTTCATAAATACATTAACGAGCTTATATAAGGTCGCCTGAATGCTTTTGAACACATGTGCATAATCACAAAAATCCATTACGTAACATATGTATATCTGTTAATTAATCAAAACACATTTCCAGAAACAGAAGAACAGCGTTTTTATAGAAACAAAAGAAGTAGTACGTGTTAATACACAATAGAATTTAATTGTAACTAGGGGTATCACAATAAAACAACATGCTTTTGTGAATAATTATTATTGTTGTGCTGAAATAATTCACAACACCTTATTTATTTTTAATTCTACAAGAATATTTGATTAGGATACAAAGCTCAAGGCAAAAATGAAACTTTTATCTGTCGCACCCTTGTAGACAAATATTTTATTACTAAAATCACCTTACAATGAAGATTATTTGTTTTATTTGTGATATTTGAATGATAAATTTGGTTTAAAATTGTTTTTGTAGTCCAAGTAGTAATATATTATTAATATTTTACCTTTATTTTATATAAAACAGTCAATTTTAGTGTTTTACAGTCTATTTTGATTGAATTAAATTGATATTCCCATTTGTTTTCTTTTAAATGGGTTCAATGACCTTTCACTTTACATGAATAAAAAAGCACGTACTATCTGTAGTACTACGATAGTAAAATGAATGAAAACGTAAACTATTTCATTCATAAATAAAATGGAAAACGCGCTGTGGTGGAGTAAGGTCGAAAATCGCTTGCTCTTGTGGCGGCGGCGGAGTTTAATTGTCAGTACCTTAACCCTACTTTTAGATTTTGTTGAATTTTACTATTTAAAATCAATTTAAATACAAAATATCAACAAAGGGGCTTTAAAATGTATGCAGCATGAAAATTTGAAATGTTTTTTATGGTTTAAATACAAAATAAATTCTTTAAATATGCTTAAAATAACTGGAATAACTCGGCAAAAATTTTTATACAGCCGAGTTCCTGGAGAAATTTTTCCCTAATTTAGCGATATTTATGTTACATTTAACTTTATGATGACCAAATGACTTTATTATGTCAACGTATACATAAAATTAGTTAATCAATGCAAAATTAGGTGGTGTCATTTGTTTAAAATTAATTAAATTGTGAAAATAGGTAGCCCATTTTGCACCTGAAGGTGCATCTTTTACGTGGAAATTGTTACTACCTGTAACCTTTTCGAATATTTTAAATCTGCATGGTTCTCTACGTCCTTTTTTGTATCTTTTTACTTAACAATCTAAAAAATTGACTTTATTTTTCGTTTCTTATTAGAGGGGAGCAGAATATCGCAAGATATTAACTGACATACACATATTAAGAACAATGCAGCTTTTTTTTTTAACAATTTTTCTTCCACTTCGTGTCAAAGAATATTGAAAATAGACATAAAACGTAGATACTCAATATATATCTCGTCATTTTTAGGAAGTTGGGGCAAACAGATATAATGTTATCTTTGAACTTTGGTTTTTACGTTCTGGCGTTTACTTTACACAAAAGAGAAGACTTGATCTGTGTTCCATGTTTTGAATGATCGGTTTCACAAAATTAAATAATCAATGTACTACAAATAAATCTATAGCACCTGTTATAATTAATTGTAGGTCACTTTTGCAATTCAACCTTGAAGTTTTAATCTACAGTTTTAAATTACGACTGGTTTAGGTGCTAGTTATAAGAACATGAACAGACTTTAAACTACACACATAAAATAAAGTAATTTTTCTTTTGAAAAAAGAATATGTACACAAATTCTAAATTTTTTGCCTGTAAAATTTTTTAGTTGAATTGATCGTTTGATTAATCTTTCGCGGTTTTAATTAATCAACTGCTATTACTTTCTTCGTAGTGTTATTATATGTGTAGCTCCTGATGAAATGGAAATGTAACTTTTTTTGTAGGTAATTATAATTCTAACTAATTATATCTACCTCCATGTTTTTCTTATTTAGAGGTCGAAGGTTGAACATTTTTGTACCAGTTTTAATTGCCTCTTTCACGTTTTATAAGATTAAAAACTACTTCTGTATCCAACCAATTGACTTCGTTTAGTTAGGGAAACTTCTAGGTGTTGATATTAATATGCGATAGTCTTTTAAAGATTGCTATTAAAAATGGAAAGAATATGATTTTGGCTCATTTTTTAACTATTGTCAAATTGTCTCTTTATCAAAATCCTTGTTGCTACAGATCAAAGCCCAGAACGTTTATGGATCGTATTTAAAATCGCAGGCTGAAAGAATGCGAAAATTTAACGACGTTTCGTCAGATTTTTTTCGAAATTGGACGATAATTTCAAAGCCAGGCGATGTGGAAATGAGTGCGGCAGATTATGGAGAGGTATGAAATTTCGCGTGTTGTTTTAAAAAATTATCTCTTTAACGTTACTTTTTGTCAGTTAGTTGTCTTCTCAAACACGTTGGAAAGTATAATATTGCATGATAATATTTCGTCGACGAACAAGGATCAAACAGCTGGTAAGTGTTCATTAATTTTAAATTACTTAAATTAGTATTGATTTATATATATATATGTAT
>NW_020439101.1:47384-55202 GCF_000699045.2 Agrilus planipennis
CTCAAATAAAACACTATTACTAATTTTATATATATTTATATTTACAAAGGCACTTAATCGTAACAGGAATAAATAATTTTTAATTTTCTATCTATAATGTATTAATAATTTATCGCTATATTTAATTTTTTTGTTGGGCGTTGTTCAGTATACTCCCAAAGTCCGTGTCTATGCTAACTGACTTGTCTAAAACAATATTCCCAGTTCCTCCTCTGGATGTGCCTGGCGCTCTGAAAATTTCATCCCCGCTTTCTTCATCTTCGTCTTCTAAATTTTCTAAAAAATTACAGAATATAGCGTTAAATATTCAGATAAATAACTAATCTTCAAAATTTGAAATTATAAAGAACATACTTACACCTCGAGAAAGTCTTACATTTTAATTGTGAGACTTAAATATACTCGATAGTATAACAAATAGTTTTTTTATTTTAGTTTACCTAAATATTCGTGCAGTCTATGCCTTTTTCGTATTTTGTAAGCGGCATACAGGAGACCCATTATTATTAGGAGAGATGCTAGAACAATAACAACTCTAAAGAAATTAACCTGCAAAAGAAAATAGTATTTATAAAAGAAGTAATAATCAGAATTTTAAAGTTTTCATAATATTTAAATTACATTAGCCTCAAGAATTAGTAAACAACTTCCACCCGTCAATGATTCCACGAGCGCATTTTATATATTCTAGCAAAAATAATGCCGGAAAGTACCTATTTGATAGCGCATCCAAAAACAGTTGGCACCATGAGATTTTACGTACTTTTTCACATAATTTTAACTTGTTAAGAGTTAGTAAATATCTTCTATCTCCCAGCAATTTCACGTGCGCTTTACTATGATTAGATTATTTTATGAATTTCAGTAAGAATAATGCCGGAATGTGCCTATTTGACATAATACTCGAAAACCGTTGACATCATGAGATTTTACGTACATTTTTACATAATTATCACTTCTCAAACCTTAGTGAATACCTCCTAGCTGCCAATGATTTCACGAGCGCTTTTTATGTTTAAATTATTTTGGATATTTTCGCAAAAATAATGCCTATTTGCCAACGCATTAGAAGATCGATGGCACCAAGGGATTCTACGTACATTTCACATAATTATTATTTCTCATAAGTTTTAAAACACAAGACTTACATTTGGATCATTTTCGTAAACTTCTTCCCAGTCTTCTTTGACTATCATTCTTACAGTTCGAATGTTGAAGCTGTTACTATTTCGTACTCCTTTCGAAACGCATGTGTAGACACCTTCTTCTTGTGGGGAAACAGCCTAAATCAATGCAACACTTATATTTTAAGTTTCGTGTTAGCATATACATTTATTTGCTTTTAGCATTTTAACAATAGGTAAATAGGTAATATTAATAGCAATTGTCTCTTCTCAATACGTTTGCAGGAATCCCATATGAGTCCTTGCAAGCGGCGAGCTCAATTTGAGTATATTGCGAGTAAATGTTTGTGCATGTTGACGAATGTCTATTTACCTTTCGCAAAAACTTTCAAAACGTTTGATTTGCAACTTTACCAAAAATAAATAAATTTTTCCAACATTAACTACGGAAAAATCCTATATCAGTAAAAAGGAAATAATGTGTCAGGGTTAGGTGCGATGCCCATGTCACCTTGGAACATAAAGAGAATGTACAGAAGCAATTTCTTTTTATTTAACTCTATTTTACTCGTTCTGTACCCACACAGGACGAATAATGTATCCAATATATCTCGCTTAAGAAGTAGGTCGACGATATGAAGATTCGCAAATTATATGATCAGAGACCTTAGAGAACTTACAGGTTTTGATAAATAAGCAAATATTTATTAAATAATAATATTGAAAACATTTGACTGTTGATAATTTTTAAGTTTAAACTTGAGAATTTTCGTTACTCATCACAGTAAAAAAAAGAATTTGGAAAATTGCCAAAATTGTCTACAGCAATAAATACCGTTTTAGCACAGTATATATTCTGTCAATTCATATTTTACATTGCAGAGCCATTGTCCGTATCAATCAGATAAAGTTGAAGGCTTTTTATTGCTTCAGAAATAGTAAATGAATCTTTATAACTGTAAGCTCTAATTCGTTTTTATTTTTATTTAAGAATCTTAAGCAACTGAGAACTGAACATAGTAACATTTTCTCAAAGTTATTACTGAAAGTTCAGTTAAAATCATATTCGGTTGAATGAATTAAGACCATTAAGATAATTAGGGTTCAAAGTTAATAACACTTCTAAGACCTGATATTTTCACAAAGACGTGCTACTGCGAAATATTGTGTAATTGTTTTTATTCAAGTGTCACAGTTTAGTTTTTAAATAACTATGTCAAAATTCTCTTTGGGTTGTAACAAATTTTATAGATTTAAGTAAATGACATCAAAATTAACAACTAATTAATGAATGTTTTGAGAGAATCTTGAATTTGTAAATTAGCTGTTGAAGACAAAATTAACTTTCTCGTGGTGGATACTGTCGATGTTATTAGTTAATTTCACGCCCGTGTTACATTCTAATATGTACCTACTGTAAGGCCATTGAATTGTAAATAATTTATCATCTTGAGAGATTGCTTGAAGGGTAGGCATTTGAAAACGATTTTGAAACCCACTCATAAAATTTTATTATAATTAAACCTCTATATTGAACAGAGGAAGACGATGGAATGCCCGGTATAGCAATTAGGGGTTTATTAACTTCATTTTCAGTGAAATCCATGGGCGTAGATAGATAGGGGCAAGAGGGAGGCACTGCTCCACATATCAAGCTTATAGAAACTAAACATTTTAAGCCTGTATGTACTCACAGCTATTGAAAATTTGCCCCCCCCCCCTTCAGAAAAACCTCTTGCTACGCCCATGGTGAAACTAGCATTTAGTAGATTAGTTTTGGGTTTAAAGTTTTTTTGTTGAAACCTGGTTGTATTTCTTTAGTAAATGGCAAAAATGTAATGTTTAAAAAAAGATATACAGCCAAAGGAAATATCATTAATTTAACAACCAACTAATTAGGTAATTAGTGGAAATTATGTTTGACCACGAAGTTAAAGTTTACAATAATGTATCTTTTATAAAGACAGATTTAGTAAAAAGCCTGCATGTAAAATAAAATATTGTAGTTATGTAAACAATTTTAATGTAGTCAAACTGTCAACATTCTAAGCAAGATAAGGACGTACTAGTATGTGGAGGTAATTGACTAATAAATATTTCAAATTTTAAATTTATAACAATAAAAATGCTTGTCAGCGATGCGTTTTTATCCCGGGCTGAAATATTTAACAAAATTTTTAATATTAGTATGCCGACCCCTCTAAGTTGGCATTTCCTTAATGATAAGTTTTGAACTATTTTATTGGCAATAGGCCAAGTCAATTGCTACTTTACATTCAAATGGTTCTTTATATTATTTATTAATCAAATTCTGTAATTCGAACAGATTTTGCAGTATTTAAGACTTCATTGCGTGTCAATTATTTCCTGTGTTAGGTCGAGCAGTCATTTTAACGAATCACATTTCAGATAACATAAAAACAAATGAAAATTGCATTGCACATTATTGCAAAAACAGTAAATATATTCATTAAAATGATGTTTTTCGACTTCTCGAAGTTTAAAGTTAAATATGACAAATATCAGTTCAAAGTAGACAGAGTTAACTATAAGAAATCATTCACAATAATTATTGCCCTTTTCACTATACTATTTCGAAATGATGACTTTGTTTATACAGTGAAAATAGCATAAATTAGCTATTAGTAGACCCCCCAAGGCAAATGCAAAAGTTTGCGCTCATAATTCCTGTATTACCTAGAACTTTTGGAAAAGTAATTTTTGCCAGTTTTTACGGTTGATGTACATACGTACTCACCTTGATGGTCAACTTTCCTGTAAGGATTTCGTAATCGTATTTGCGATCATTGAATTTATTTCCTGGTCCAACCAGTACATTGTTGCCCACTTGCCAGAAGGCGAAGATGTGATCCTTATCATTACTGCCACAGGTGAGTCGGGCATTTTTCCCTTTGGGAATCTCGAACACTTTCATTGCATGTTCTTCGTATACTTCCGCGGAAGTGGGTGGCTCATATGGTTCGGGAATCTCTCCATCGGGCGCCCCGTAACATTCACCAAAAAGTAATACTATAAAGTAACACCAACACCATACTATTTGTTGCATATTATTACCTCAACAATTGTGAATTAACGATCACAAGATGCTGGGCACGTATGAGAGCTGCAGCCAAGTTCTAGACGTCAGTCGACGTCGCGTCATAGGAGGCTTGGTGCAGACGTCGAAAGTTATTTTTAGGGGGAAAGCCATACGAGTGAGATTGGCTGTAGTTTTTTTTCTTTTGTTTTAAACGTTTGATTTTGTTTGTTTCGGATGGGCGAAGTTGGACAACAGGCCCTTGGAATGTACTCGAATTTTTTCATGTAAAAAAAAGTTATTTGCACCAACTTTCGTTCGTATGATTGTAAACTCATCAAAATGGTCGCCGCACACGTTTAAAGGTCGGACAAAAATAAAGCCGGACAACAATTTGAATCAGGTGAAAAGTGGGATGACGCTACGTAATTTGGAGATCCAACACGAGATTGGTGGCGTGATATTCTTTCAAACTTTCCGAAATATTCTATCAGAAAAAAAATGTGCTACAAAGAAAACAGCACAACAAATAGAGTAAGTGTCAAATATGGTTCAATAATGAACTGTTTCTCGTAAGTTATAAATTTTATTTTTTTTGGTAAAATTGAAAGGCATTTGCCCGAAGCCTAATAATTTATTAACAATTTACAACACGTTTTGGTACAATAATTAATTATTCCACGTAATCTCTTAAGAATGTTATAATACATTTGTTTGGTAGAATTGAAAGGCATTTGCTCGAAGCCTAATTGTTTATTATCAACTTAGAACACGTGTTGGTACAACACGAAATAAGCCAATTACAGTTTAAACAATAGTACGAGGCTCAATAACAATTAATCAGTATTTTCATTGCATTTTTGTCATTTCACAAGTATCGAGCCAAAATTAATTTTACCTGCATTGATACAAGTGTTTTATTTCTAAGAAAAAACCTACTAAACTACTGCGAAAAGCACCCTATAATTAATTCATTGTCAAAGGGTACAATTCACGGTACACTTGTTTTAAGAAAATGACAATATTTAAATGTGTGCTGAACAAAGTGTTCCACTTGGTATGTACCACATGCATTTATTTCACGGACCAAGAACTAATTCCATCGGCGGAACTGAATATATATTTGCATCTTAGTTTCATTGAGTTCGAGTACTTCCAGCGGCAGTTGATTTTGAAAGTCAAATTAGTGGTGGTTTGATCATTTAGCCATTTTTGTTAAAAGGTATGTATATTTACAGGACACCGAAATATATTATACTTGAACCTAAGATCAAACGACTTGGCTCTATTTATTTATTTTCTAACAATTCCATTCCAAAAGAAACAAATAAATATATGTATAGATAGGCTCCTAATATTTGCTACGTTTGAAATTAGGAACAAGGATGAGGTTCACAATTAAATTGGTTAAGAAGAAAAAGAGGAAATATATGTTTTATGAGAATATTTTTAACTTTGTGACGTGTTTGATTTAGATACCTGTGTTATTTACTTTAAAGTATTTTAATATTTAGAAAGAAGGCAAAGTAAAAGACAAAAAAGTTTTATAAAACGTAAAAAACCCCTTGGGTTATACACTCAGTAGGTGTATTGCTGGTGTTCGTCGTATATTACTAATTAACCCGCTGTTTTTAATTAACTAATTAGTAACGTATCTGTTCTTTATTTTAGTGTGACAGCAGGACTTTTCGATTTTTCCTATTTTACTAAATACTAGCAGCAAATAAAATTCAAAAACATCTATTTTTTAAAGGATTACGCAGTTTTAATATCAGAATAATTTTTTATTGATAGTTCTATTCTTGCATCTTATTTTTTTCAGAATGGCAGTATTGATAACTGCATTTCTACTTGTAGTGATGCCAGTAACATTAAGCAAGGCAAATAAGTCTACGAATTTTCTTAAATCCCAAAATTTTATTTTTGAAGCAGGTAAAATAACAACAGCATTTCTCCGAAATTGTTTGAGACAAGAGGACACAGTCAAGGTAAAAAAATATGTAAAAGTATTTCGCACTTTTGGTGTAGACACTTTTAGTCGTTTAAGATTTTCAACAATTTAAAGTCATTAAAGAAGTATTGATATAAAGCTTTCTTAAATTGAGTTAATATCTTTCGTAGGTGCCTTGTGGTCAAAACTGTGGCCAAAGTTTATTGAATTGCTTGTACGGAAAGGGCTTTGCACTTTTGGATCGTCTGTTAGAGAAAGATGAGGTTGAACTAATGGACGGACTAGAATTAGTTCGATACAAATCTGATAATCAGTCTGATCAAGAATGGTAAATAGTAATAATTGCGATTTGTGTTTCTGTAGTACTAACTTTTTTATATAACAGGGATGACAATGAAATAACACTGCAATTTTTGTTGTGTCTATTTAATAGAAAATGAAAGATATAATTCTTTTACCTAACTATAATGTAATATGTTTCATCCTCTCTATAGTGCTGATTTCTCCCTGTCTGATTTTTGTCGTTTTCCAACATTAAAGAATGCATTTCAAGCGTATCAATTTACAGAAATGCATGACCTTAATAGACGTTTGTTGTAAAAATACGTGCAATAACAGGATGGAAAATTGTCTGCCCTTTACATTTGGATTCATACTTTTCTTATTTTGATTGCTATTGAAGAAGCAATTATCGTAGTATATCATTATAATTGCGACTGTCGTATTTACGAACAGGTGTATTATTTATAATAGCCAATTTAAGTTGAAAGACACAATAATCAATTTGTAAAATGCATTGCTATGGTTCGATGGGCAATACAGTTGAGCTACAATTGTTCAGCCAAGTGGAAACTGATTGAAAGAAATGCTCATTAATTTAAATGATGATATTTTTGTGTACACAGGCATTCACGTTCAATAAACAAGTCTCACGACCAGGAAAACGTTTTTACATCCGGTGTTCAGTATGAGATCTACCAGCGATTGGACAAATTGTTTTCAACTCATTTTCTCAAGATTTATAAACCAAAACAACTTGATTTCGTCGAAGGTGAAGGTAATTAAAGAATTACTAAACCAGTTAATAAACTAATGGCTATGTTCGTTATAAGCGGAATCCACGAAATGTCGGTTTTAAAATTTCAGTGTCGAAAGTACAATAATGATTTTGAATAAGGGCTCTATCAGGTAACTAATACTATGATTATTTAGGCAGTGATTATATAAAACAGAAGTCAATATACTTTTGTCGGTAGGCCGAAAGGTTTTGGAATTGTTGTAATATTTATATTCCATCTCATAACTACATTTGTATGTTAACTATTTTCCAGAAATACGCAGGGGTGTTTGGACCCCAGGGCAGAATGAAATTGAGATTTCTAAGCACATCCATTTCTTTTACATTTCCATACATATGTATGTATGTATATATCTATCCTACAATTGAAATTTTATTTTGTGTGATGTAGGAAAACCTTTCCGTTCTTTTGTTGTTTTTATGAAAACTTGAGGCAATACTTTAACCAATTCCTCCGAGCAAAATTCAGATTGGACGGATTAGTTTAAGAGTTTTTATGATAGGAAAACCAAAATATTTATTTAAAATTACTCTATATTTATATAACCAATTTCTGACTATTGTTTTCAATTGAATAAGACAACCAAAAATAGAAATAAATTCAGTTTATTTTGTAATTAGCTCCACG
>NW_020439101.1:57152-59709 GCF_000699045.2 Agrilus planipennis
TTACCTCCTTCTCTATATCCATACAAAATATCTATCAAACAAATAAAATTAAAATTTTCTTTTGAAAAATGAAACCATTCCATCAGTATTTTCTTATGACGTTGTCACGTTCAACTATCGTCAGTAAACCGACTTTACAGACAACCGATTTTTTTTTGTGATGATCTGATAACATGTTGCTCTTTGACTTTTAAAAATATGAAAAGTATATTTTATTTAAATCGTAGTGCCTACTGTAATTGTCTAGACATTTTTATAAGTATAAAGTTATTTAACGAGAAATCCTACAACGTTTCTAAAATCATTGGTAAATCGTAGCAAGGAAGGGCAAGGGGGAAATGTTATAAATAGACAATTCCGTAAATATTACAATGAAAAAATTCTCAGGTAGGCATTCAATGTCCTTTCGGGATGTCCTTACAGGCTCCTTCAATATTTATGAATAGAAAATTAGACGAAGAAGAAGAGAAGTAAATTTAACAAATGACCTGCTTACAAATTCATGCCAAACCGTCGAATATTTCCCTACCATTCAAAATCAATAAAAAACTGTATTGGGACACAGTATTAGTTTGAATGGATAAATAAATTGAATCAATTTGTGCAGAAGTTTCTGTGGTCCATTTAAATAGAAAGTTAAAAAAGAACTTTGCATCTCCATAATAGGAATATTGAAATCGAAAACACAACAAATAATACAGCATTTGTGTAATAAATAATAAGTAATTAATAATGGGAGCTGTCTGTATTGCTATTTTAGTAACAGTAGAATTTTTTATCGAAAGACTCAACTTCCGGGAAAGTTTTCAAAGATTTTCATCATTTGACTTCACACCCGAATACCTTTTAAAAGTTCTAATGACATCTTTTGAAATAATTCCTTTTATTAATAGTATCAATAAGTATTGTAAATTGAAGAACTAACTTTAATTGAAATTTGAATTTTATTTTTTCATCGAAATAGAAATGTAGACAAAGTTATGCACTCTGGCAATTCATCTAGTTCATGAAACTTTTGTTATTGCTTGGTATCTTTAAATTATCAGAAGAAGACTCTGCTTCTATTTTCATTTCAGATTGCCTATACATGACTTCAGAAGAAGGAAATTTCTTTTACAAATCACTTAACAACGAAGAGACTGTGTGTGGAATTTACATGTTCACTGAACCTGACCAGAGAATAGAAATCCATTTCAATTATTTCGACGTTCCTTGCGAAATTGGCGGACTTGTTGCAGTAAGTTTTCTTTCTATTTTCTCCTAATAATTAGGAAAGGAAGTCATAGAATCACCGAAACTCTCACATGTGTACAATTTTGTTGGGTCATAATGGTTTTATTTTCTGAACAAGTGCGTTTTAATGTTTTTTCATTCTTTACGAAAAATACGTGTAACAGACATTCAATTTGCAGGCGATAGCAAATGTTTTGAGGATATCGAAAGTAAAAAAGCCTTTACAATTACATAGTTTCAAAAAAGGTATAATAAGTAAAATACTTTTTGAACCAAATAATAAGGCTGCTATTACTGTTTGCTTTTAATCTCTCTCCATTAATAATAAATTTGATTGAACGTTTACTTTATATTATAAAGGAGGAAGACCCTAATACTGGAACAATATTTTATAGAATAAATTTTTCTCTGCAACATTTCTAGTTAGAGACAAATTATTAACTGTTATATTTTCTGATTTGTATACAGTGCAAAGTTTATGTTAGTTTTTGCATTATTTATATCCTTTTAAGGTATAAGAAGGTCATTTCATAGCAGGGATTCCATCAAAGAAAGACTATTTATTAGTCTTCTGCCATTAACAATTCATCCCCCTTTGATTCGTTAATTTCCTTTATACATGTATAACTTAATATAACTTATTATTAATAATAAATGTTTTATCCAACAACAACAACAATAACTTCTTTGTAAGTTTTCTATCTTTTCAGCTTGTTCTAGGGTCTTTGTCTTTACATTGTCTCTAAAAGATTACCTGGTTTTGAGATTCGTTGAAGGAAAATCTATATTTGAACTCGTTTTGGATTCTCGACTATTCAACTGGTTGTTTAAGATAAGAAAAGCGTATTGTTCGCCAAGATTTAAAAGAGAATAAGACTTTAATGAGCCTGTATGTAAAGGACTCATCACTTTTCGTCTTTTCAGATGGATTTATCAAAATGGATCAATGATTGAATTTAGAAGAGCAAGGGATGAAGCCATTTAATTATTTTAACAGCAAACGTATTTCTAAAAAGGAAAATTTCTCAATAAATATATCTTTATCATCTATTAAAAAGTAACAAAGTTTTTGATTGAAAATCAAAATTTCACAAAAGATGATTAGAAACCTATATCAAGTTTCAAAACCCAAGGTTTAGGATGGCAGTACTGTTAGGTCAATTTGATTGTCTTGTAGAGATGAGATTTGACAAGAAAAAATTAAAAAGAACGGTAATAATTGTTAAAATAATATTTCAGGCTCATGTACCTACTTTTACACTATTTGATACTAATTGAGATCATCTAGACGCTTGTGTGGTGTGAAGTTACAGTGATAGTGGTA
>NW_020439102.1:0-31260 GCF_000699045.2 Agrilus planipennis
AGTCTAACACCAGGCTCACTATTATTCGGATGCTGATAAAGTGTCAACCCTTGGAATCATCAATGATGCAGATAATGTGTCCAACGATATTATAATCGGTTCTTCTCAGAACCACAACTTTGATAGTCACATCTTACTACTGAGAGTGGCTACACATATTCTCTACCATTATCAGTACGAAGAGTCTTTATTGATAAATTAAGTTGTTTTACAACAATGACTTTAAATTCTTTGAATTTATCAAAAACATCTGATTTATTCTTTATTAAATAAACAAATACTTTCCTGGAAAAGTCATCGACGAAAGTAACGAAATAGCATGCACCTGCAAGGGACTGCACTTCCATGGGGCCAAAGACGTCTGAGTGTATGAGTTCTAGCAAGGCTTGTGCTCTGGAACCTTCTGAATGAAATGGATTTCTTGCCTGTTTCCCTTCCATACATGATATACATACAACTTTGTCTTTATTTTCAATTTTTGCCCCTGTACTTTCAGATAGTTTGTTTAGGTCTTCAAAGTTCAGATGAGCCATTCGTTGATGCCATAGATAAGGATCATTTTCTTGTGTATTAAGCCGGTACATATTATTCTTCAATCTTGCATGTGCCACTTGTTGACCATTTTTATTAAATATCCTGCAGCCTTGTCAAACTGCACTTGACATCCATTCTGTATTATTTGGCTTACAGAAAGAAGGTTAGTGGCAAGTTTAGGAACATATAGAACGTTCTATACAGAAATCACTTCAGATTGGCCGTTCTTGTTCATAACATGTAAGTTCACTTTTCCACATGCTTTCACATTAAGTTTCTTGTCATCAGCTACTTTGATAGTACTAACCGGAGGTGGTATTTCATCGTAGAGCCAGTCACGGTACATGCATTGATGCTCCAGAGTCCACATACCAGCCATTGTCATTACTTGTTGGTGCAGAAAATACAGCTACATAACCAGACTTCTCATTTGACTTTTGTTCCTTTTTCTTATTTCAACAATTCTTACTAATATGTCCATATTTATTGCACACAAAACACCTCGGACCTTTGTTAGGTTTGTGTACTTTATCTGAAGCTTGTTTGGCACTCTGCGAGTAATTTTTACTTTTGTTAACATACAGCGCAGCACTTTCTGATTTTCTAACATCTTGCAGGAGCTTCGTTTTAACAGAATCAGCTGTTATTGCCAAACCTGAGCTTTCTAATGCCATAATCATCGGTTGGTATAAATCTGGTAGCCCAGCCAGTAGTAGGGTTCCTAACCATTCATCATTTACAATGAAACCAATGTTTCTCAGTTTATGAGCAGTTGCCATAATGGTATTTACATACTCCTCAATATTTTGGCATCTATCCAATGTTGTGGTAATCAGTTCTTTCAACAGACCGACTCGGTGAGTTAATCCGTTGTCGTCGAAAGCTCTGACTAAATTATCCCATACCTTTTTTGCCGTTTTAGCTTCTTGTATGTGGACATAGTTGATAGGATCGACTAATAATATGATTTTGATTCTTGCTTTGGTATCCTTCTTCTTATCAAATTCTTTATCGGCCTCCAGCACAACGCAAGTCCACAATTCTTCGTGCTCAAGGTACGTTTGTACTGCAAATTTCCAGGTAAGATAATTATTTCTTTCTGTCAGCTTTTCTATCAGTACTATACAGTCCTTGCGAAAAATTGCTGATTAACTTTTGCTTACACTGATTCTTACTTTAAACCACTTTAAACTTTGTTTTGCAATAATCAGGCGGGTCCGGGCCCATAAACTGTTGAGTTTAATAAATAAAAAAAGACATTTAACTCGAGATGTACCTATTGTGTGTAATTTCTTGGTCCGTTCCAGTTAACATTTCGTAAACTTTTGTGTAGTTTGCTTGGAATTTTCAATACAATAACTTTGAATAAAATTTATTGTTTTGTTAGAGTAACTCGATTCAGTTAGGTGTATTGTCATCTACATAGGTAATATGAATGTACTGCACAGGGATGATCACTTTCTTGGCCAACAATTACCTTTTATGAAAACGAGATTTACTTTCCAATACCGTACTAACTTCAATGTTCAACTTCAAAAATTTAAATGTAAAGGGGAGGTACCCTCTGAAAACATCCCAAGGAAGAAAGTGACTACGCCTTCAAGAAAGTTAATAAAAACAGATTGACATCCAGATTTGAGAGATTCACTCAAGCTTTAGTTTAACACGTTTATCCAATTCCATTCATTTGTCCTTTTTAAACCTTTGATTTTGACCTTAGAATATTTCTTACGCGTTCAAATTGTATATATTGTAAATAAACAATGATTAGAAAAAGTGCAAATATTTGTTTTCCATTTCGAAATACAAGTCAGAAACAATCGTTCGCCATTAAATTAGCATGAGACAACCTAACGAGATAGGTATATTGAGTCCGGCATCAGTTACTATCTGCAATTCAAGGTGAAAAATTGGTGTTTTTTATTAATTATTTCAGTTTTGTGGTAGTAATATTGTTTTCATTAACGTTATTGATTTTTTCCATAATAAAATTAAAAGATCATTTTCTTAAATTAAAAAAGGAAAACCATGGAGTCGAAAACAACCTTACAAACGTTGTTTTCTAGTTTAGCAAGGGATGAGTTACATATTTAACAAATATCTACAATAATAGATAATGTGCAACTTCTGAAAGATAAGATACACTTCGCAAATGTAATTATATTGTTTGTGTGTTCTAAATACCAATTCCATTAGTTATTGTGTTTATTCTGAATATTGCCCAAATTAAAATATTAATATTGTTAAGATAGGGATCGCAGTTTTACTGTGAAACTAGGGCATGTCCGCCGTAGTTCTCGTACAATGGAGACAGGAACCCCACAGGGTTCAGCGCTTGCGCTGTACGCCGACGACAGTTATCAGAAAGTCGATTGCACCGCATGTCATCACGGACTGCTTACAGGAATCCGCCAACCGACTGGAAGATTGGTTCAGAACCCGGAAAAGAGCTGCACTCTTTTGTTTACGAAACTAAGACACAGCCCGTTTAGTCAAGTCACCCTCTTCGGCCGTCCGATCCCTTGAAAAACCGAAGTTAAGTACCTAGGTGTCAAGCTAGATTGCGAACTAACATGGAAACATCACACCGATTATTGCACTCAAAATGCATCGGCAGTGATGTCTTTCCTGTACCCGCTAATAAACCGTAGGAGCAAACTAAGTATCAACAACAAACTTCTGCTATACACATCGATCATTAGACCGGTGACGTACACCGCATCAGTGTATTCATACGCAGCCAAGACGCACTTGAACAAACTTCAAGTCGTTCAAAACAAGGCATTGAGGCTTGCGACGAATGCTCCTTGGTTCGTTTCGAATGCGATGCTTCACCAGGACTTAAGTTAAGGACCTACTTCAAAAGATGGCAACAAAAACCTTCGTAACCTGCCAAGCCCACCAGAACGCGCTGGTTCGCGAAATGGTAAGATACAATGAGCACGTGCCTGACAAGCAGAAACGACCCAAAATGGCCATGTTAAATTAATTTACAATAACATACTAAGTTAGTAGAGGTGTATACAATTATATCCAAAATAGACCAAAACGTGTGGGTGACTATAAAGAATTTCAGTCCTTTCTGGATATAAAACCCCACAAACTTCTACACCCAGCTCAAACAAGATGGCTGTCTCTACTTCCTGTGGTCAAACGGCTTTTAGAACAGCTTCTTGCTTTAAAGTTATACTTTCAAAATGCTGTTTTGAATGACAGGCTACTTGCAGCTCAGACCATCCATATGAAGTCCATGGATCCTTCAACAGAGCTATACTTAAATTTTTGGATTATGTGCCCAATTTCCATGACATTAATAAAGAAATGCAATCAGAAAGTCCTAAACTTTATTTGATATATGAACGGATTTTTACAACATACAAAACTATCTTGGAATGTTTTATGAAACCAGAATTACTGCAGCTGACTGAAGGTGAAAAAAACAGCAGCAAGGATCTTAACTTAAATTTAGAGAACAAAATTTTGAATTTAGAATATGAAAATAAACAAAACCATGTACCAATTGAAGAAATATACCTTGGTGGCAATGTTATTTCCTCGTTATTGAAACAAGACTTTGTGGCTAGAATAAATGAAATAGAAATAGTACAGTTTAAATAAAAATGCATTCTCTTTTATATGGAGAGTGTAAAACAAATAAAGCAGCGTTTTTGTTTTAATGAAAAGCAAAGATTAAAATGTCTTAAACTTATGAATCCTAAACATATCATTGAAAAACATGCAGTCACAACTATTGCTCATTTAGGTGTTCAGTTTCCAGGCAAGTTAAACATAATTCATTATTAATCTTGTCCACTCTAGAATATTTTTTTTATTTACATTACATTTTTATTTCTAGGATTATGCNAACATGACATTTCATTTCACAGAAAAAAATGTGGATCCTAGACCTGAAGAATTCTGGAAGCATGTTTCATTCATTAAAAAAGGAGACCAGTCTCCAATGTTTCCCCTACTATGCGAATTCGTGAGAAAATTACTCGCACTTCCACGTAGTAGCGACAACGTTGAGAGATTATTTTCTGCAATTAATAATATAAAAACCTTCCAGAGAAATAGAATTTGCACGGAAACTCTAGAGGGATTATTGCGTACTAAAAGATTCATAGCAAACAACGGGCAGCCTAGAGCAGAACATTTAAATTTTTTCAACAAAAATATGTATAATTTCTAAAAATAAACATTTTAAGAACAGTTCATGCATTTTTAATTTTAAAATTTTGCATTTTACATTCTACCAACTTCTACCAACATTTGGCACATAATGTACTAATTTTCTAAAATTCGGGTTGGCAACACTGCTACTGACAACGGTCGTTGCTCGATGTGATATGTACTAACCATTTCGTATCTTTACTTTTAAACGGATTATTTATTTATTTATCTACAGATCTACTTATACATATTTATAAAATACCCAATTATATAAAACATA
The DNA here is from genome assembly GCF_000699045.2 of Agrilus planipennis. Lineage (NCBI taxonomy): Eukaryota > Metazoa > Arthropoda > Insecta > Coleoptera > Buprestidae > Agrilus > Agrilus planipennis. Next base: position 4,988 of record NW_020439102.1, read on the forward strand.
TGGCTCATTTGTCCCCTTTACAGACAAACGATGGTTCTAAGTTATTTCAATTAACAAACATACGAGAAAGTATCTGTTTCAGATTTCAAGGAAAAGTCACAGAACTTGAACTTGAAGAACGAGGCGTTTTAGTGAGTAAGAATCCCACACTACCACGCATATAGAACCAATTGCGTGGTGCTTTTTGAAGGTTTCCCCTCTAGCCACTGGCACAAAAAAAAATAAAAAATCGCTCTCGAGCATTGAAAGTGAACAGACGTGGGTGAGAGAAGGTATAGTGATTCAATCGTTCTTGCACGGTGCGGTATAGATAGCAGAAGGCTATTCTACAAGTGACCAGGTGAAATACTGTGTTTTCTGGAAGTATCGTTAAAATTCGTACTACCACGGGAAAGAGCCGGGCCGGCGACCCGTTTGCCCCAAGGGCAATATTGACTAATCTGTTACAAAATGGAGGACGTTAGGGTCAGTGATATTGTTCGTCAAAAAGACGAAGAAATACAGCAGTTCAAGCAACAAATATTGGGCTGTTAGCGGCGAAAATATTACTTAACGAAGACAGCTATTTGGACAGTTCCACTTCGACATTAGGCCAATCCAACAAATCCTTATAGCTCATTGACGCAGTAGGAGCTAATAGATATACATTTACTTTGGAAGAAGAAAAGGACTTGAGGATAGTGTTCAGAGGAGTGCCACAAGAAATTCCAATTGAGGAAATCGAAGAAGACCTTAGGGTCAAGGGACATACTTTCAAAACCGAAATAAGAATGAAGAAAAACAAATAAGTCAGCTACCCTATGATAATGGTCACGACTGAGAAGACAACAGAAGGAAAAAAGCTATTTCCAGTCAAGGAACTGCAAGGGAAATCACACGTCCTTTTCTAATGACTGTCAAGCGCACCCAGCAATGTCAAGGCAAAGGCATTACAGAAGAAGGCGAACCTGATCGAAACTGCAACGGTCCAAGAAGGAAAATCCTATGCAAGGGTGGTAGGAAATAAAAAAAATGAAGAGGGAACTGAAAAAGACAAAATTAAAAAATCGATTGAAAAAGCCCTAAAAAGTTGCTTCCAAACCTTCTAGAGAATGTCTATGGATAAAAGACAACCAATCGATAAAAGCCAGGACCATGTAATTTGCACTTGGAGTGCAAACGGTATTAAAAGACGCAACAAACTGTAGAAGCTTCTTCCGTTTTCCAACCTAGTCCATCACCATCAAAAACGGTATCGATTGATCAGCCATCAACATCGACCAGCAGTTCAAGTTTTCATGATACTACAGTGCAGGATTCGTCAGTACAAAACATGCCTGAGTTGATGAAACTTCCGAAGCAGTACTGGTTACAAATCCTGAAGTAGAAGAAGTTCTTCAGGTATTTTAACTTTGAGCAACGAAGATGCAGCAAACATAAATATTGTATGTTTTTCTAGTAACAAAAAAAGAAGCAATTTCGATCTAAGTATGAGGCTTTACATACATCACAAATAGGGCAATTCGAAAAAGTATGATGGATAATCTCAAAGCTAATACAGATATTGTTAGGTAGACGGGGTAGTCGGGTAAAATTGTAAAGATATTATAAAGACTATTGTGTTTGTCACGTACAGTTTATTACAATTTTATTATTGTTAACAACCAAAATTCCCCTCGGCTGCATTCTTGTAGAACCAATGACCGTCTACCTGGGGGTAGGATAATATTATGTTTTTATATTATTGTTAGATATAGTAAGTTCAAAGATTTCATAAAATCTTAAACCAGTGCTATTAAAGACTCGCTGGAGAAACCATCGTCTCCATAAGACAATCACTATTATCATCATTTATTCCTATTGATTTTTATAATCATTCCTAATTAATCGGTATTTGTAGTTCTAAAGTTAGTTTAAAGTGAATTAAATTTAAGTTAAATTAAATACAGTTATTTCTACAATCACTACAAATTAGGTGTCTTATTTCATGTGGTACCTAGTACATCCCGTTGACAATAGTTTATATAAAAAACTTAATCAACGATAAAACAAATATCTGCAATGAAACTGTCGCAAAACTGCAAAGTATCGCTGGTAACAATGTATATTAACATACAATATGTCTAGTCAATTTTATAAACAAAAAAGTCTCATCAAACAAAAGTCCTCTCCACACATCCTGCCACACTTCGTGAGAAATTCATCAAACTATTTTTGAAGAAATCTGTGATATGATCAAAGAAAATGTTACTAATAGAGGACGGTGTTATTTTGTTACATACTTACACAAACAATATCTCGATTCATACGGAGAGTTAAGTGGGTCAGAAGCAACACCAGCTTCTGTATTTTCAGCACAGGTTTTAGAAAAAACAATCCGTAAAAACTTTCTTGGTTTTGACATACAAATATTAATATCTAATCATAAAAAAGTAGATGCGCCTAAAGGTATAACTACCATTGACGATTCTATGTTTGCTCACTTGAAAGACCTAGATAATTTGCAAGAAGCTGCATCAATTTTTCGAAATGAAATTATGAGTATAAAGAAATCAAGATTACCTGATAATTTGACAAATCAACGATTAATTAGCTTCAATATAGAAAACGTCGTAACTGCGATAATTTTCAATGTCACCTAAATTCAATATCTCAGGATTTAATTTACATGACCCATAATGGCAATCTTAAGGCACCTAAACATATTTGTTTAGGTATAGCTTTAAAAAGTTTTACCAGCAGTAGAAAGGTTAGTGATATTGTTAATCGTTATAGCCACTGTATAAGTAAGTTATAACGCTGTTGAAGAACTTGAAACAGTAGCAACTTATACAGCAATTACATGAGCTAGGTTATGCCCGGAGATAATTAATAAAACAAAAAATCTTTCGGCAGGCATTGCATTCGATAACGTTGACAGATTCGTGGATACAAAAACTGGTAAAGACACTCTTCATGATACTGTCGGGATAATTAACCAAAATATTGACGATAGCCAAGAAGAAAATAGTACGGAAACAACGGAAACTGTAACACATAATAAACGCCGAAAACCGTAGTATCAAGCTTCTAATGTTGAATTGCCACACTATCCGAAGACACCCAAAATGATTAGTAATATTCAACCTGACAATTCCGAAAAAAATAATGTCATAGTAAATATGAAATTTTATGATCAGATCGATACTGTTTGGATGCTGAGCCATGCCAATAATTTGTTGAATATTCCTATGTGGGTTGGATTCAGCAGTCAAGTAATTAATGATGATAGTCAACAACAATTGATTTCTTACCTCATTCCAATTAATGCCTCACCAACTAATAATGCAACTTCAATCAAATATTATTTACCATCTTTGTTGCGATTTACACGAAGAAGCAGACAGCAAAATAATCATGTTTGTGCTATCGTAGACAAGTCCAATATTGTGATAAGGGCTTCTGACACCGATATTTTTATAATCATGTTAGGTAATATGACTCACCTGAAGAATTCGGCTTTTCACGTATGGATGCTGACTGGAACTGGAAACAATGTCGAAAATCTATGAACAACTTGGTGAATTACTAGCTAAAAGCTTGATTGGTTTTCACGCCTTCACCGGATGTGACTACAATCCAGCTTTTTTTATTAAAGGAACAAAAATTAAAAAAGCATTAAATTTGAACAAGCTTTTGCAACTTTAGGTAACCTTGATATAACAGAAGAACAATTTCAAGAACTATTTCATATTATACAGAAATTCACTTGCCAAATGTACAATGCAAAAAAATGTAATGATGTAGATTTAAACTTTTTGTTAACATCTACAAAGCATCAGATATCGATTGAAAGCTTCTGTAAAAAAGTGCGCAGTTTTGACGCAAGTTCTATACCACCATGTAAGAGTGAGCTCTACCAACATCTTTTACGAGCTCATTATATTTCGAGTATATGGAGGAATGCAAAACTAAAAAATCCCACCACGTTGAACCCCTTACAATATGGATGGATAGAACAAAATAACTCATTTACTTTCAAATGGTTTGACGGGGATCAACTGCCATATTCTGTAGGCGATTTAGTCGAAAAGCTTCCTGGTAAGTTCATTAGTAAGAAATTTTATATGATACATTTTTGGCTCAATTTACACATTTTAATTTTACTTTTACAGAAATAGATCCAGAGGACGATGAAAATCAGTTACGTGAAGATGAAAATGATTCCGAAGATGATATTAACAAATAAAGTGAATTAAACTGGACACGTACATTATTTATATTTATGTGAACAATTAAGATCATATTTTTCCACTAACTTTTTATGTTTTACCTCCTGGCTTATTTTAAATAAACGAAAAATAGTCAAAGTTTCAATTACATTAATTTTTTTATTTTAGGAAGCTAAAATTTATTATAGCCTTCNTGAATTAAACTGGACACGTACATTATTTATATTTATGTGAACAATTAAGATCATATTTTTCCACTAACTTTTTATGTTTTACCTCCTGGCTTATTTTAAATAAACGAAAAATAGTCAAAGTTTCAATTACATTAATTTTTTTATTTTAGGAAGCTAAAATTTATTATAGCCTTCTAATGGACTATTTTTCCCATCATCAATATAACAATAAAAAGTATAATTTTTATTATACTAATATTCGAATTCATAAACGTAATACTGTAATCAACTGCATCTAAATATATGTGTAATGTTCGTGGGTTTAACAAAATTTAACATCTAAGACGAAAACTATATATTTACACTAATTAATATTGAACTTAAAAACACTATTAAATTATTACCAAACTTAGGTAATTATTTACACTACTATTGATATATCACTATTCACTGTGCTATTTATTTCACTTCTATCACTGTCAATTTATTTCTTGATTTACTTCTGCAACGGTCAATTTATTTCTACTCTTTTCGGCGAACGTCTCTTCCTTTAAATATACTCTGATACTCTTTTGCTTCCTTTAAGAAACATTCTCGAGCCGTCCGGAAAGGTTTCTTTTTCTTTGAACTTTTTAATTGCTTTCCCGGAATGCAGGTACGACACATACATTTAAAAATACGGCGCACATGAAGAAAGGCGCCCGCGGCTAGTCGGCGAATCGATAAGTCGCTCACACACACGTATGCCCGATAGCACACAAACACGCTCGTGTTCGCTACAATGTTATCCACGGAAAAAACATATGTCGAGGTAAATATAAGCTTTTAATAGTTCAATAAACAACATATCAAAAGATCATATATAATAAAATACTTTTAAAAATTATAATTTTTGTCAATGTTTAAAGTGTCTGCCATGATCTTGGAAGCTCGATATACGTTTGCCATTGTTATTTTTAATTAAAAATAAATATATATTTTTAAATTTTGGAACGCCAGCCTTTATAAAATACTTCTAAAATTGGTGAACTTTTTATACCTGGCACACCTGAGTGTAACGAAGGTCCACCTTGTGAGTAACACATATAAGAGACTCTCTGGGAAAAATGGTTTTATAATTTACCGTTAGGTTCTCGGTCACTGGCTCTTAGACTATAAGCTACAAAACTAGAGAAATCCAATCGATACAAGCATTTAGCCAACTATCTTCGGATCACCTTCCGGTAGTCATAACATTGCCTACTCAATACCAATAAGAGAAAACAGAGGTCACAAAAACGGACTGATTCAGATACCAATTGAAGAACCAAAGGATAAACAGACAGCCAATACTCAGAACCACAAACGAAATCGATGAAGAAGCCCAAAGACTAGAATACGAAACACGGACAGCAATCGAAGAATGCACAACGAAGATAAAAACTAACAGTATTAATAAACTTGGTTTGTCACAGGAGGAAAAAACACTCATAGAAGAAAAGAACTTAATAAAAAGAAATTGGCAAAAATGTAGACACAAAGGCGACAGGATCCTACTTCGGAAAAAACAAAGGGAAGTAGAGGAAATGTTCAAATCCAGAAATCAAGACAAATGAACAAAAGAATTTTACAAGCAAATGAAGACGAATGCAAACGTTGGAAATTAACGAAAACATTAGGTAGAAGGAGGTGTCCCAACGCACCGCTACTTATAGACAATTAAAAGAGCACATAAAAAAAATTGCTAAAAAAAAAGTCTCGGAATAGACCAAACCCCTAACGTAGCGATCAAACTCCTAGACGAAGCCCCACTAAATAGGATCGGGAACTTTTTAAATGCATGTGTGGCATCTTCATACTTGCCGAAAGCAGGGAAAATAGCTGTGATCGTGCCGATACCAAAGGGTAACAAGGACCCCAGAATAGTAGTGAACCAGCGACCTATAAATTTGCTAAATGGGATAGCGAAACTGTTTAAAAAAATCATTAAAGAACACTTAGAAACACTCAGCATTGGAAACGAAATAATCTCAGCAAATCAATTGGGCATCTAGAAGAAATTGGCCGCCATATAACAATTAGCAATACTGGTCAAACGCCGAAAGCGAACGCCTTTCTATTCGTTGTCATCTTCTGCGACGTCGACGGACGAGTCCGAGGCCTAAACCGCCGGCCATGGTGCCGCAGCACTTTCCCCAATTTCTATCCGCTAAGAAACCCTTTCGCATAAAATTCTCCGTGGCATGGAAAGCCGCGATATTTCCGCCCGACGAGCAGTTAACACCGCAGACTCCATCAGAGTATATCCCAACTCTGTGGAGGACTTCCGCCGCCTCTCTTCTCTCCTTTACGAATCGAACGTCGAGTTTACTACCAACCAGCTCCGCCAAAACAGGGACCTTTACGTCGTCCTTAGCGGAGGCTGTGAGTACATATCAACGAACGATATTCAATCTGAGCTGACACACACAAAGGGTTTACTATCCATGGCATCCACCACATGTCTAACGGTGGCAAAATCCGGCCGCTAGTGTCCGTTCGCCTTGATTAAGACAATATTCGAGCTTGGCAAGATCTGTGGGCTTAACGTCCAAGTTGAGCCTAAGAAAGCAAACAAAGACGTTCCCCAATGCCGCCGCTGCCAAAAATTCTTTCATACGGCCAATTACTGCCGCGCAGCCTGGGTCTGTTCGTACTGCGGCCGAAATCATGTCTCAGCTGAATGCAAGGCGAAAGACAAAAAAGACTCCACTCCTTCCTGCGCGAACTGCAAAGGCAGTCACCGCGCTACCTATCCCGGTTGCCCCAAGGTTCCGTGAAAAACTGACGCACAAAAAAAGGCCACCACCATCCCGGCTGCTCTAAAGAGCAACCAAGCAACCGCCCGCTCGCCTGTTGGCTCCGTAAAGACATCCTTCCAAATGTCGTACGCAAGGGTCTTAAGAGCAGCCCCCCCACCCATAAGCCCAACCCAACCCCAAGTACCGCTACAACAACAGGTGCAACTCCGTCCCTTCAGGACAAAATCCAGGCTATCGTACAGACAATGGTGGCCAGTTTAGTCGCCGTCCTCCAACCACACTGCAATGTCTAATACAGCCCACCCAAATAATCTTGGGCATGGCATTAGAGGTACAGTGACTGAACTCAAGCACTTCCTCGAGGAAAAGTCAGTCGTTGTTGCTTGTATCACTGAAACTTTCTTATCCCAAAAACTCAAGCTCTTTGTCTCAAACTTCACAGCCTACAGAAAGGATCGTAAAAACTCCGGCGGCGGCGGTGTAGCCATTCTCGTTAGGAACTCTATCAAACATAAGCCTATCCCTTTGACTACCGACCTTTAGAAGCAGTTGGCATTGAAATCATTTCAACTTCCGGCACCGTCAGAATTATCTCATTATACTCCCCCCCAGACGAAGAGAATCTTTCAAACCTCCCACCAAACGTCTTGACTATCGTCGCAAGCGATCTCAATGCCAAGCATATTTCTTGGGGCTGCCGATATAGTAATAGGAAAGGCATTTCCCTTCTTGCCAACTCTCTTAACTTCGATTTCACAATTGAATCGCTCCCAGATCCAACGCACTTCTCGAATTGTCACAACAACCTCGCAGATATCCTAGACGTTTTCCTCACATGGAACGTTAACCTCTCCGCCGACCCTATAGTTCTTAACAAACTAAGCTCAGATCACCTTCCTGTCCAAATCGAAATCGGCCGCCAAATCTACAACCCCCAAAGCTAACATCCTCGTTAGACTCGCTACATCTGGGCCACGCCCTTGAGTCATCTTCTTTTAAGTGCATTCAAATTCGAACAATACAGGAACACGGTGAAGGGGACAATACTCTTCCCGCTGACATTCTTGACCTCCTTAAGAGGAAAAACAAGGTCTGACGTCTGTGGAACAGACACCGTAACCCCGCACAGCGGGTAGAAGTAAACGCCCTCCAACAATAACTAAAAACTCGTCTCACCGAATTCCGCAGCGCATCCTTCAATGATTATGTTGCTCATGCAGAAACACATCCCCGAAGCACTTGGAAAGTGATTCGTTCTCTTTGTAACACAGCTCCCTATCTTTCGCCACTAAAACAGAACGGCTCCACCTGCTCTTCAGACGAAGAAAGAGCTGCAATCTTCACAGAATCTTTATTCCTCCAGTGCTCCCCACAACCAAGTCCAGTGGACCTTGCCAACTTTCATGAGCGTACCAAAGCCGTCTCCCAAAACTTCGTTCCCATAAATTCCAAATTCACACACACTACACCCCGTGAGATCTTCCTTACTATTCGTTCTCTGACAATGAAAATCCCCTGGCGCTGACAGAATTCCCAACCGAGTCCTCAAAGTCCTGTCGCCAAAGCACATCACCGCAATGTGCAATATAACTAACGCTATCATGCGGCTCCACCACTTCCGTTTGGTCTAGAAAGAAGCCATTGTCATCTGTCTCCCTAAAAAAGGGAAGCCGCTCAACTCTCCCTCAAGCTACAGGCCCATCAGCCTGCTCAGTTCGTTGAGCAAAGTAGTTGAATCCATCCTTCTCGATCGGGTCTTAGACCACGTGGAGCAGAACAACCTTCTCCCTGATTTTCAACACGGTTTCCGCAGGCAACGCGGCACCGAACACCAACTCCTTCGTGTTACCGAACACATCTCCGACAAGCTTAACAAGCGGCGTCACACTTCCATGTTTCTTCTTGACGTCCAACATGCCTTCGACCGAGTGTGGCACGATGGTCTTATCACCAAACTCATCGCCCTTAACATCGCACACTTTCTAGTTGGGGTTATTAGGTCCTTCCTCATAGACAGAAGCCTTCAGGTCCGCGTTGACTCTGCTCTCTCTGCCAGTAAACCCGCCACAGCCGGTGTCTAACACGGCTCCAAACTATCCCCTATTCTGTTTAACTTTTTTTTCCCCGGCTCCTAAACTGGTATCGGAAATGGAAACTGTCTATTAACGAGATCACATTGGAGGCAATCTTCTTTTCTCGTAGGCTCCGAAAACCTCCCTCCATCATTGTCAACAACCGCCCCATTAAATGTAGCAGCTCCGTCATATACTTAGGCGTAGTCTTCAACAGGTGCCTAAACTGGCGACACCATGTTACAGCGACCCGTAAAAAGGCTCTGGGTGCATTCATCCAAAATAACACGATCTCCCAAAAGGCCAAAATTCTTGCGTTAAACGAAGTTATTATGAGCATTTGCTCCTATGCCATTCTCGTCTGGGGCTGCGCCCTTTCCCACCGCCTGAATCCTTTGCAAGGTACATACATGCGGATTCTTCGATCCGCACTAGACTACACCTGATTCGTCAGAAACACACAAATTCTGATCGAAACCGGTTTACCTTCTCTCCCTGAGGCTGCAATCACATTCGCGGCAAATCTCCGGAACTCAGTGTCGGGTCACGCTAACCCTACCATCTCGGCACTCTCCAACTTCGCACCGAAACCAAACGACCGTTTCCGAAGGCCGTGTCACCTTCTACAATGAGCTGCTCTCTTTCGCTTACTTCTAGATCCTACCTTCGCTTTTTAGCGCGAGTGTCCATCCAGCAGTTCAGAGGTGGACTACCTTCTACGGTTTTCTCCCCAACACTCCCTTCTACGTTAACCTCTTAACCCATTTCCATCTGAACCCTATCCCCAATCCCCAGTCATCCACTTTCTTTCAGGGGATGAGTAACCCACAGCGTTTATCTACCCGTTCGAGGAGGGGTTTTAGTCGGTAAGAATCCGACACTACCTTCCTTAAGCGGGTGTCTTTTTTCCCCTCGTCGAGTATAATCTAAACAAAAAAAAAGATGAAAAATTAGAACGCTCCGGCTTCTCGCTAGTTTCACAGCTACCTCTAGGTCCCGTAGCTGCTATTAGCTCTCGCAGCTACCGTATACGCCGCCTATAATAACGTCGTCATTCTGAAGCCACGAGCAGGCCGCTCGGCGAAAGAAATACCGCCGCCGCTAGCGTGAGAAAGATCGTCGAATCGCTGCCGCCCGACGCCGACGGCACAACCCTACGGCACGGCCTACCACCCAGGACCTGGACGCAGTCTTCAAAAACTTAAGCGCTGGCTACGCGCCGAATCTGTGTCTATTCGGGACTCCGTAGTGCGCGAGTGAACCAGACTATTTTGTGTTGTGTATAACTGATATAGTGATAGTAAATCCTTTCATGTGTTAAGTATGAATGTGAGTGTGAGTGTAGCTGTAAATATGATGTCCCGCGAATGTATATATATGTGAGATTTTTAAATGGAAAATCTCGAGTTTGGCTTTAATAACAATTAATAACCCAAATTGCCGTTTATTAAGTTTAATCATGAATGCTTACAAAATAGGTTTACACCTGGCAAAAGCTTATTAGAGAATGTCCTCTAACAAAAGAATAATTGAACTAGTAGGTTTGCTTCATTTGGTCTGGTAGTTCCCCGGGATTTTAGTCGTATTCCGGCTGGTCGGCGCCGGAACCATAACATAAACAGGTGATGTGATAGAGTTCGTGAGAATGCTCACATATATATATATATATATGTCCTTATATTTATAACCTGTAATGTAAATAGTTAGTTGTCATTTAATTTTTTTTCTCTATCTTTAAATATACCATTAAAACACAAGCGTACCTTCCTGACATGTAAGTTGGACCCATCACTTCCGTGGTCAAGAAATAACTTTTCCGTCATTCGGCTGCTGATTTCGCTTACCAGGCCGGAGACAAGACCCCGCGCACCGCGACTCAGAAGCGACAGCCCAGAGCGAACGCGACAGTGGCGCCCAACTTGGGGCCTCAAATTGGCAACAGACAATAACACGGCACGACAAGGGAAGAGCTGGACAACAGCTCCGCTAGGAAGCTTTGCCAGGACTCTGGAGGGTCCGACCCTGCCCCATAACCACGGAAGGTACAACAAGCCCAACTTACATCGCATACGCAGTGGACTATCAACCACCAGGTCCAACGGCAACAGCGAGCTCGCGGACATTCTACGTACGCTGACACGTATACTAGAAAAGTAAACTGTAGCTCCTGCCAAGATCGAACGTCTACCAGAGTCGACCATAAGGATCCGGCGGATTTCTTGACGCAAGCAGAAAGGTATTTGAACGAAAACCAGGTGCCCGAGGAAGAATGGGTCGATCTGGTCGCCAAGCAGCTACGAGGACGTGCCAAACAATGGTACGGCATGTACAGTCGACTACGCCTGGGATGAGCCGAGGTCTGCAATGTACTACGGCAAAGTTACGCGCCCGCCGCTGTCATCGCCAGTCTGAGAACCAACATGTACGGCAGCCACCACGAGCTTAGGACACTTGTGGAGCTGTTCCTAAGGGAAAATGTGCTGCTGACGAGGCGTTTGGAACCTCAGATGGCTGAAGCAGACTTGCTTGCGACACTCATTGTGCTCCTCCATCCCAGAGATCGACGTTACCTACGGTCAGCGGGTATCACGGACACAGATACGCTAATTGAAACGGAGCGGGACTTGGAAGCAGATTATAAAGCAGATACCCCAGGCAAAGTGAAGGAGCCAGCTATGCCACCAGCGCCTCCCGATTGCTCACGGCGAGACCCACCGACGGTGCGTCGCCCGAACGCACGCGAAGATAGGCCGACAACCTACGGAGACAGCCAACCGCTCCCGAAATGCCGGTTCTGCCCGGAGTATCATTTCCATCAGCCCCGTTCTGAGAGAACGTTCATCAACGTTGGGAAACGCCAACCCGACCGGACTCTCCCGAAGCGTGGAGTCCAACGAAAGGCCGAACTAAACGCGACCGTACCGCCTCCACGTGTCTCAACGCTGCGAGTACAAGCCCAGAACAGTCGTTGGTACACCGCTCTCCTCGACACCGGAGCCAGTGAGAACCTCGTACGCTATGAGTTGATGACAGACCCCGTCGAGCCCTGCTCTGATCATCTTATCCTGCGGCTCATGGATCAACCCATGGCCGACTGTTTCTACGCTGTCAAAGGCCTAGAGTTCGCATCGAGCGCTCGTACGGTTCGGTCGTACGATGAGCGAGTTGCGCAATGCCACGCCCACCGAGACAACCAATCGCCGGTATTCTATGTCAGGCAGCGCAAGTGAGTGTGTCGTCAACGTGACGGCAATGGACTTTACACACGAGTCCACAAAACGAAAAAGTGCGCGTACGATTAGCTACGACGAATCTGAAACGAATTCTGTTTCAGGTTCCAAAAAAGATAAACAGCGTGATGATGATGAAACCACGCAGGTGACCGGCCCATATCCCGAGGACGTCTTCAGCTGCGACGCCCGACGGCTTTATAAAATGGTACGTCGTTTAATTCCAATGAAAGCGGAAACGATCAAGGTAGCCGACAGGAAGATGATTAGAGAAACAGCGGATGAGATAATGGAACGGCTCATCCAGATAACCGAGATAGTGAAAGAACTGCGACACAACCTAAAATTGAAGGACCAAAAAATCGAGGAAGTACAAAAGGCGAAAAACGTAAGTACCCCGATTTTTTCTTATGCGGAAAGAGTGAAAGCAGGTGGTAATAGTGTTAGTTTTACCCCAAAACCCCAAATCAGCGAATCTTCCCATACGGTACGCGTCCAGGCCAAAGAATCTGATAAGAATGCTAATTTTGTTAAAAAAGTAATAATGCGTACAGTCGATTCCATCAAAAGCAATATATTAGTAAAAAATGTTAGGGCAACCAAATCGGGAGACGTAGTTGTAGATTGCGCAAATAAAGAAGACGCCGAAAAAATTAAATTGACCTTGAATATGAAGGCCAAAAACGATGTAGCGGTTAGGGACGTTAAAAAAACGCTGGCCACGTGTCAGAATTGATAGGATTAGTAAAGAGCTTAACTCAAAAGATTTGCACGAGACTATGTTAAGGCATAATGATTTCATTGACGACTTTTGCGGCAACGATATAGATACGTTTAGGGCTAATTTTAAGCAGCTTACAGTTTTCGAGACCGGCGGAAATAGGGAAATGTATAGCGCAGTATTTGAGGTTAATCCGTCGCTTAGATTAAAAATGTTACATAGGTCGATTTATCTGAATTGGCAACGCGTCTTTGTTAGGGATCATTTTTCTTTACTTCAGTGTTATCAATGTTACGATTTCGGGCACCTTTCCAAGAATTGTAAGGTGAAAGAGCAAATTTGCGGCAAGTGCGGTGGCAAACACCATTTGAAAGACTGTAAGTCAAAAACCACATCTTGTGTTGTTTGCGTTAGGTCCAATAGGGACAAAAAGCACTCTCCTGTTAGCGTAGACCATGACGTGAAGTCGTCGTTTTGCCCAACAATGAACAAGATTAAAAATTCAATCCTTTCTAACATAGATTTTTATGGCTCCTAAATCCACAAAAATCAACCCCGACGCGAATTTGGTATTAAATTTCGGACAAATTAATTTAGGCAAGGGCAAGGCGGCTGCAAGCAATCTTTTAAAAATTATTTCAGATAAAAAGTTAGATATTTGTTTTGTGCAGGAACCGACGGTCAACAAATCTAAAATTACAGGTTTTTCTAAAAATAATTTTATCATTTCGAAACAATGTAATATTCCTAAAAGTGCCATTATTGTTAATAATTTGAACATTAATAATCTATTTCTAGAGAACATTTCAACAGATTATATTGTCATTAGTGAAATTACCTATTTTTCCAAATCGCTTATTCTCGTAAATGTCTATTTACCACCCGCTGGCACTAATGTCGACGAAAACCTCATTTTCGAACGACTTCGAGAAATTGCTCATCAAATAGGTAATTTAAAACCAATTATCTTCGCAGGTGATTTTAATGCTAAACATTACGTATGGGGCAGTCCGATTAACGATAAACTTTCAATGTGAAAAAAACAACGCTATTAGAATCAATAAAAGAGCCGAATATAACCGTGCATTTCGGGAATATAAAGAATTATTAATTAAAACAAGGGGCGACAAATTTAAAGAATTTTGCATGCGTAATTCAAAAAAAGATCCTTGGGGAACGGCCTACAAAGTCATTCGCGGTAAAAAAACTAATAAAATAAGTTTCCAAAATCTAAAACTTCCCGACGGCACATTCACTAAGGACACTACAGATACGGCCGATTTTATTCTACATTCCTTCTTTCCGTCGGACGACCCTATTTCAGACATTCAAGATAACGCGCGAGTTCGCACGGCCGCGAACAATGCAATCGAGTTTGATGGGTTTTTTAAGAATATCACCTACGCGAAAATAGAACGCGCCATCGGCAGGATGAATCCGCGTAAAGCGCCGGGACTCGACGGAATCACTTCCGACGCAGCCCTGGCAGCTTTTAAAGTCGCGCTGGATGTTTTTATCAATATTTTCAATAGTTGTTTTTATTTAGGCGTTTTTCGGTAAAAATTATACTAAAACCGGGTAAGCGTAATTTCGACGACGTATAAAGCTTCCGACCCATCAGCTTGTTACCGATCGTTGGAAAAGTTTTAGATAGAATTTTTACTACTCGATTGATTACAGTTTGAAATTAACAAAAACGGAGGTCTTAATAAAAATTAATTTGGTTTTGTTTCTGGCAGGTCCACCACGGACGCTGTTAATCCACTCATCGACAATATTAAAAACTCTCGTAGGAATGATAACTCCGTCGCTGCTATTGCTTTAGATATCTCCGGAGCTTTCGACAATGCTTGGTGGCCAAGAATTATTTTCGAATTGCGCAAACGTAACATTTCCGGAAATTTAATCAAATTAAATTTTTTTATTAGCAGACGACACTTTGCTCGTCATCGAGGCGCAACAATATAAATCTCTGAAAAGTAAGGCAAACTAAGCACTTGCCATGTTGTCTGATTGGGCGGTAGATTTAAAATTACAATTTAATGCGGAAAAAACGGAAGCTTTATTTTTTGGTAAAAATTAATCAACAGAGACTTGCATTTACATTAAACGGGCGATTTGTTCACTGCTCGGAGAGCATAAAATATTTAGGTATAATGATTGACGAGAAATTTTTATGGAAAACACACATTCAATATGTGGTCAATAAGAGCAAAGAAATTTCGCACAAAATCGCGGCGGCCGCTAGACTCACGTGGGGTTTCAGGGGCGCGGCTTTGGCAAAAATTTACGAGGGCGCCGTACAATCGGCGATGCTTTACGGGGCACCGATTTGGGCTGAAGGTTGTAAAGTTAAAGAATGCAGGTAAAAAAAACAGTAAAAGCAGCGACTGCGTATCGAACTGTTCCATCGGAAGCGGCATTTGTGTTGAGCAAAATTCTGCCGTTTGATATTCTGTTGCAGGAAAAGGCGAAAAGGTACCGCCTAGCAACAACGACCTTGACGGACTCCAGGACCGACAGCTCGAACGACGCGTCAGCCTAGCCGACACAGTACATCCTGCGGACATGGACAACTTCCGGTTTACCGAGGGAGTCTAGGACGCTTAAAACACAGTGATCTATACGGATGGTTCTAGATTGGACGACGGACGGGCTGGAGGATCCTTTATTTTGTTCAACGGAGACGCCGAAATCCATCGGAATAATTTTACCCTCGCGGAACATAGTACTATCTTTCAGTGTGAAATGATAGCACTACGACAAGCACTTACATATATCTCCGAGGGCATTCGGATATAATCAAGGAGTGTTCCATCGTTACGGACAGCCAGTCAGTTTTGACGGCCCTTCGCAATATGAGACAGCCAACTACGCTACAACTGGAGACGTGGGAACTCGCGGTCAATCTGGCCAGAGAAATTTCCCTACGTTTCCACTGGACACCGTCGCATTCTGGTAATGCGAAAACCGACGCCGCGGATCAACTTGCGAAGGCCGCCGCCACCGACCAGGCGACTGCACCCATTTATAGTTTGGCGCCCAGGGCACTCATCAAGCGACGTCTACGCAATCTTTCCCTGGAGGCTTGGAAAGAACGATGGACGACTGCTACAACCGGAAGGACTACGGCGAGCTTCCTACCGGATCCCTGTTACGACAGGAAAATCACGGGAGATTTTGACCTCTATATGGTACAGCTTATGACAGGACAGGGGAACTTTAATGCATACTTGAAACGTATCGGGAAAATCGACAACGATTTGTGTGAGTGTGGTGGCACCGATACAGCGGAGCACGTCCTTTTTAACTGCGTTCTTTTTGCTCAACAACGAGGAGTTGCCGACCGGGCCCTCGCGGCCCGCTGTTTAAAATGGACGACCAATTATCGGGAGGTCACCGAACTGCGGGACGAGAGGGACTGGCGGGACGCTTTTCGCTCTTTTTCAAATCGCGTTGATAAGCTGAAAGTCAATTAAAATGCCCTCGCGATGTGCGCGTTCGGGTTCGTTCGTTTGTGTTCTTTACAATTACAACCGGTATGTTTCTACGCGTTCGTGCAAGTTCGGCTCGGTCCGGTACTCCGACATACACTCGTCGTCGTTTCGGGCTCGCGGTCGCGGTCGCGGCCCCGTGGGAACGCTGTAGAGACCAGGACGCTGCGGAAGACAGAAGCTTGCACCCCCATCCGTCTCACCCCGCTGTCAAAAACAAGCGCGGTGGACATGGAACAGCACCACAGCGGTCGCGGACCAGAAGAGCATGGATGACTGAAGCCTGCACCGCCATTTGGCTCAACCCGTTATCAAGCCCAAGCGCGGTGGATATGGAACAGCACCAGGACTCGGAACCTCCAAGACAACTTGGCTTCGGGAAAGCGATGAAACGCTCGCAATATACAAAAATCACGAGTAATATTCTTTCGTCGGGTCTTTTTCGCGCTTTCGCGTTTTACCTCGAGCTCGAAATCATATTTCGCGTCGTTATACAACCCGACAGTGTTTGTCGATTCAGCGGATAGTGCTATCTTTGATTGCTCGCAGCCGGACTAACCAAAATTCAAAATTACTGCGTAAATATTATTCGGGGTTCTTTATTGTAAATAATCGACAGCGAACTTTCGAGTTCTGCTTTTGTAAATCATGTAAATATTTACGTGTGCCTTATATTTTACAATATTTGGCGGGAAAGCAAGGAAAGTTTTTTTTTGTACTGTTTGATTAAACATTAAATATAGTAAAATGTAAATATTATTTTGGTGAAGAACGCCGCTGTAGTACCTTCGGGTGGAGCAGCGGCACTGCTGTAAACATGTTCTACCAATAAATAGTATTGCCAATTCAACCGCAAACAATCGACGGGAGCGATTTTTCTGGACATCTCCAAGGCCTTCGATAAGGTATGGCACAACGGGCTAAACTTTTCTGTGCAGGTTTTCACCCAGGTCTGGTTAAAACTATTGCCTCGTTCCTCCGAGACCGCAGGTTTGCTGTGCGATTGGAAAACGTTAGCTCTAATCCCCGCAAGATGGAAGCCGGAACACCCCAGGGATCACCGCTATCGCCACTTTTGTATGCAGTCTATACTGCAGACACATCAAGGACTGCAGGCATGACGCTTGCCCTCTACGCTGACGACACCGCTGTGATGACCAGATCCCTAGCACCTCGCTTGGTCACCGCACGCCTACAGGAAGCCGCCGATAAGTTGGAGGAGTGGTGCAGGAGCTGGCGTATAGCGGTGAACACGAAAAAGAGCAGCGCGATTTTCCTCACCAAAAGAGGACAGATCCCGACCGGCCACGTAACCCTATTCGGCCGCCAGATCCCGTGAAAGACCGAAGTCAAGTACGTTGGTGTCAAGCTAGACCGCGGACTAACTTGGAAGCATCACACCGACTATTGCGTTCGTAACGCATCGGCAGTGATGTCTCTCCTTTATCCGCTACTGAACCGAAGGAGCACACTCAGCCTTAGTAACAAACTGCGGTTGTACACATCTATTATTCGGCCGGTGATGACGTACGCCGCTCCTGTGTTTGCTTATGCAGCCAAGACACACTTGAACAAACTTCAAGTTGTGCAAAACAAGGCACTAAGGCTTGCTCCTTAACAAGAGACTAACCATTTCGTTATATTTATATTCAGGTTATATTTATTAAATATTTTCTACATGTACATACAAATTATTTATACACTCAGGCTTCATTTGTCCAGACCCATATGCACATTTGTCCCCTTTATAGACAAATTATGGTTCTAAGTTTTACTGAAACACACGCGAAAGTTATCTGTTACAGATTTCAAGGAGAAGTCATAGTACTGGGACTGGAAGAACGAGGGGTTTTAGTGAGTAAAAATCTCACACTACCACGCATATAGAACCAATTGTTTGGTGCCTTTTGAAGGTTTCCCCTCTCGCCAATGGCAAAAAAAAACCGAAGGTCGTCCTTCGATCGACCTTGACAGCGAGCTAATCTACTTCGCAGACAGCAGCAGCCTACCAGTCTACTACCTTTGACCACTCTCCAGCCGATCCTCGAGCAGAGCAGACCAGTCTACAACAACAGTAGCAGCCTTCTAAGGACGGATAGCCGACAACGCTGACCGTCATTGTTCTATAGCCGTCAGTACTTTCGATAGCCGACTAAACGGTAAGCAATTAAAAATTTTTTTTAACTAACCAACGTTCACCGGGACCGAGTACGCAACGTCCCTTTGAATTTAACACTCACCCTGTTAGGAAGCTAATAAACTAACAAGCTCAAACACACGTTGCACACACATATACACTTCACATCCTAAATTACACATTCACACACTTACACATTTACACTCTTACACACTTCATTCAGCAATTACGATGGCCACCACCTTTGGCACTCTCTGGAAGAGGACTGGGGCCGTGTCGCCAGCGATGACCAATCTCACGAGAACGTGATTCGCAGGCGTAGGCACTCCGACTCCTCGCATTCATCACCATCTTCCCCTACCTATTCCTCCATTACCTCCCAAACCTCCTCAATCCCAATTTTCGAAGCTTTAATTTCCGACATACCGGAAAAATTCTCAAAGGCAAACAGGCAAAGACACCTTCATTTACAGGTGTGAACCTTCGCAATCCCCAGGCCCCCAACCTTTACAATGTGGCAAATGCTTCACATTTGGCTACAACACCGCCTCCTGCTCTCAAAAACAACCTTCATGCTACCGCTGCGGTGGCAACCATCCCTTTTCTTCCTGCACCTCCTCCCCATCCTGCTCCAACTGCAAAGGCAAGCACCTTGCCTTTGACTCTAAATGTACTAACAGACCCTCTCCTAGCGACCACATACCACTGTCCGCCACACTTAATATCCAATCATGTAAAATTACACTTAACTCGTTTAACGAATTACGCGACTACAAGAACATTAATTTCGACAACCTTCCCGAACACATCAGCAAATCTAACCTGCTCCCACCGACACTAAACACTCGAGAAGAAATCGACACCGCGATAGAAACGTACAACACTTGTATACAAAACGCGATACACGAAACTGCACCAGTCAAAGTAATCTGTATAGGCCGAAAACCTCTCCCACGTGAGATAATTGAATTAATTAAAGGAAAGCGCCCATTGTATAGGCAATTTACTAGAACCCGCGATCCACTCGTTAAGACAGAATGGAACAGATTAAACGCGTTAGTTCGACTCAAAACAAACAAACATCAGGAAAAACGATGGCACGAAAACTGTTCTAAACTTAATTTTTACGACGGCTCCAAATTTTGAAATAAATTCAAAACAATCGCCCGCCAAAAACAACCTACAATTACCCATTTACATCAACAATCAGATCTACAATACAGCGGAAGAAAAATCAAATACATTCGCCAATACTTTGCAAAATTTACACGTTACCTACACGGGCCCACACCACGACGCGATACACGCCGCGAGAATAGATTATAACATCACAAACATAATACAAACCGCACAACACGATGAAAATCATATTTTACGCGAAATAACACAAGACGATGTCACAGACACATTCAGCAAACTTAAAAACAATTCACCTGGTGAAGACGGAATCACCAACAGTATCATTAAAAACTTACCTCCCGTCGCTATTGAGTACCTTATCACCATATTCAACGCGATTCTCAAAACGGGATACTATCCGACCAACTGGAAAACCGCGAACATTGTCATGATCCCGAAAGCAGACAAAGATCACACGGATCCCAAATCCTACCGACCAATTTCTTTAGTAAATAACACCGGCAAAATCTTCGAAAGAATACTCGCGACACGCCTTTCAGACTACTGCAGGGACAACAACATCATCCCAGACAGTCAAGCCGGGTTCCGTAAGGGACTAAATTCCCTTGATCCGGTACAAACAGAGGCAATATCAGCCATGAACTCGGGCGGTTAGCCCGTAAGTACCTTAGCAGTAGCACTCGACTTTGAAAGAGCGTTTGACACAGTTTGGCATAACGGGCTACTATCCAAACTATTACAAATTAACCTATCCCCTTTCGTCGTAAAATTAATTCACTCTTTCTTAACGAATAGACCGTCAAAAATCAAAATAGGGAACACGTTATCACGCGTATTCACGCTATCCGCAGGCGTACCCCAAGGCACGGTTCTTGCGCCACTATTATATAACATATACTGTCACGACATTCCACAGCCCCTAGATAATTCAATAAGTCTGTCTCAGTACGCAGACGACACCACCTATTGGGCATACGGTATAAACACCAATTCATGTAACTCAAAAATTAATCTTCAAATCAATCGAATTATGGCTCAGTAAATGGCGTATAAAACCCAACCCAAGCAAAACCCAACTCATCCTTTTCAGACATCCTAATCTCGTCACCAAAAAATCCTTTTCAACGCGCGACATAAATGTTACACTACTTAACACCCGACTAACACTAAAAACAGAAATAAAATACCTAGGAATCACACTAACACACACAATGAACCCACACACAGACATCACAAACACACTGGATAGAGTACGAAAACGCGCTTACTTAATATCTCTAATAAACGGTCGAATAAAGACGTGTGATACCAAAACACTTCTACACACATACAAAACATTTGTAAGACCTCTTATAGATTATCGCGCAGTATCACTAACCACAGCCACACCATCACACACACACAAAATACTCACAACTGAGAGGTGTATTTTACGTAAAATCGCGAGACTAAGTAGATTCTTTCCTTCCGACACATTATACGAAAACATTGACAAAACACCAATCCCCACACGCATAAACACACTACAAACAAGCTTCACTAAAAGAGCAATCGAAAACACCAACCCCATCACAACCAAAACCCTATCCCACATACCCCGAAGGATAACACAAAAACCAAAAAACAAAATCCCCTTCCCTCCTGCTAAATTACTAGCAACCATTCCCGACCTCCCTGACGAATAACTCAATTACCTCGATAACCTTCCCAACTCCTTAAAATAACCCCACACACATACATAAAAATCATCAATTGGTTGAAGAGGAACTTAATTGATCCTATAACGGCCTGAGGTAGAGGGGTTTTGTCTTTTGAAGATTTCCCCTCTTCCACGAAAACAAAAAAAAAAACACCGACCGAACGTCGGCAAAGTGCACGGACCGGCAAGAGAACGATGTGCCTCTCTTTCTAATCCATAGCAGAGCACGGCAACTGGTCGCAAACAACAGCAACCTCGCCCGTACACCCCTTCCAATCAACCCCCTTATTAATAAAGGTTCCAAATCGATGAAAAATCAGAACGCTCCGGCTTCTTGCTAGTTTTACAGCTACCTCTAGCTCCCGTAGCTACCTCTAGCTCTAGTAGCTACTATTAGCTCTCGCAGCTACCTCCACTCTCAGAGCTACCATAGCACACGTAGCTACTATTAGCTTCCGCAGCCGATTCCCGGCGTGTGATCGCTAAGTATTACAATTAAATCAAGTGTATAAATCTATAAATAATTGTAATATCATCAAGCTGTACTTGTTGATTCAGGTAACCTGTGTTCAATATTATATTCTATAAGTATGTAATTTTTTANTTGTTGATTCAGGTAACCTGTGTTCAACATTATTTTCTCTAAGTATGTAATTTTGTATAACTTTTGTAAACAGTGTAAATATAAATTACAGTTATTACGAGCATCAACCACAGCTGATTATTTAATCACCTTAAAAAGATTTATAAGAAAAAATATTATCTTATAAATCAACAACAAAATGGCTATTCAACGAGCGAGATTTTGTTTTGTTGCTGAGGCAATGAATGCAAAAACCACTACAGTGAGAGTACGTACTATCCAGATGGAAGGAGATAACATTATTTATGCATTCCCGGATCATCTTTCTACGAAAGAGGAGCATCCAAAACTTTTTGATATGAAGATAGTGAAAAACGCCACAAAAAATTTAAATTCTCGTGGAAAGTTCCGGAAGATTTGGATTTCTTTAGATGACGAATAAAATCAAAATACTTGGATGAAGAGGGAAACGTATGTTGTAACGATGTTTACTTGGATGAGTGTAGTGAGTACATTGATCCCAATCCTACCCTAAATCAAAACTTTGAAGTTGCTTCGCATGATAAAATTACATCGAGAATAAAGAATATAGTTTTAGATAAATTCTCAGGGAAAAATCAAAATGCTAATATTTTTATTGATATTTTTGTTAGTGAGTGTATTAGATTAAAATGTAAAGAGGAAAATTATGCAGAGACACTGCGATTTTTTTTAGAAGGATCAGCTTTAGATTGGTTTCAAAGTTTTTTAAAGACACATAAAATAACAGAACCGTGGGAAAATTGGATGAATTCTTTCATTGATACTTTTGCGGTGATCGGGTGGTCAGAGATAAAATATGCATACGAATTTAAGTATTTAAGCGGCTCTCTGTTAGATTACGCGCTAAAAAAGAGAAATTTGCTCTTGGATACGGATGGCAAAATACTAGATAATACGCAAATAAATTTAATTGTGCTGGGTTTACCAACAAAAATTCAATTACATATAAATAGAAAAGATATTAATACAGTTGAGAATTTAATGGCAACAATAAATCAGTTAGAAGGTCATGTAGAGAAGGAGAAAAAGATAAAAACAAAAGGTGTAGAAGAAAATAAATGGGAGAAAAAACCTTGTCCTTACTGTACAAAATAAGGATTTGTTAATAGATATCATTTGGAGGAAGTGTGTAGGTTAAAGATTTCAGATAATAAAAAAAAATGATAAAATAAAATTTGTTAATAATGTTAATATTCATGAGAGTTTGGCAATTTCTGAAGATTCAAAAAACGAGATGTAACCCCACTTATCAAGTTAAAAATAGTTGTAGAGGAAATTCCAGTAATAGCAATATACGATTCAGCAAACGTATCAATTATTAATTATGATACAACAATAAGGCTAAAATTAAACAAAACAATAAGTGGGGTAAATAGAGTAAAAACATTTGTAGGTACTACAAATATACTTGGTAAAATATATCTAAAAACAAGGATTTTTAATATTTCAAAAACAATATGTTTTTATATTGTGAAAAGTACATCATTTCTGGATGATATTTTGCTAGGTTTAGATGCAATTAAAGATTTTAAGTTGTGTCAGGATGAGAAACCGAGAATTTTTCAAAAAGACACAAATAAATATCGGGCAAATAATTACTTAAAAATGGAAACTAATTTAGCAAAAATAGTCTTAGATGATGAAAATGTTTTAGATGTAGTAATAAATAAACACAAGGAGTTATTTACAGATGATGAGTTTAATGTAGGCAATGTAAAAGGTTATGAAGCGTCAATAAAGCTAACTGAAAACAAATATATAGCAAGAAAGCCATAAAAATATTCTATAGCAGATAATAAACTACAAATAAAATCATTATTAAAAGTTGGTTTAATTGAACGCTCTACTAGTCCTTTTGTGTCTCCAGTAACTCTTGTTTTAAAAAGGGAGGAAGGAAAAAAGTCAAGGTTGTGTATAGATTTCCCCATCAACAGAGTGACGTCGCCGCCGACAAGCTAGATGGGGAAGCGCGAGCCTGGTAACGCTCGTACCAAGGTTTACAGCTGCCATTCCCCGAATTCCGAGCGCTGCTCATCGCCGAGTTCGACAGCCCGTCGCGTCGGAGCGCCGCTATGGCGAAATTTCTCACCGAGCGACAAGCTAAAGAACCCGTGTACTGTTTCTTGAAGCGGAAGGAACAGCTGGCCGCCCGTCTGAACCTCGTCCTGACGGATACCGAGTTCGTGGCTCACTGCCTGGATTTGGTTCCTAAAGGACTGGCCGCCTACATTGAAACCGCCGCACCCGTAACCTTCGCCGCTTTCCTCAACTTAGCCGTACGCCTGGAGAACAGGCTAGGATCGACCGTCCCGGCGCACCCGATCCCCAGGAGTTCAAGTGCCAATCCGACGACGACCACCATCAAACCCTTGCCGCCCTGCCACTTCTGTCCCGGAAGACACTACAACCGGGACTGTGCACCGAATCCAGGAACCCGAGCAGCCGCAGTGAACCGACTATCTACGGGACCTTCGGGAAACGAGGTTGGGGCCGGGGCCATTTCCCGGCCCGTTCAGAATACAACCGTCCTCACATCAACTCCATCGGCGGTTTAACAGAACTACCCCGGATCGACGCCATCATCGACGGAGCTCGAGTGTCCGCCCTGATTGATGGCGGGTCCTCCCTCAACCTCGTGCGGCAACCCCAACGCGCCGAACACAAACAGGCCAAGCCTATCACCCTCGCCACTAACACAAACGAAGCGGCACACGTGTACGGACCATCCCGCCTCGAAGTGACCATCGCTCAAGAACAAACAGTGGACACGTTCTTCGTAAGCCCGGACTTACACGAGGCTGCTATCCTAGGCCTTCCCTGGCTCCAGACGAACCAGGTCACCCTGGACTTCCAGCGCCGTTGCCTACACTTCGGGCAGAAACAACGGAAGACGGTATATTGGAAGACTCCGCCACCCTCACCAACAGCCGCCCCGGTCGAGGTAGACATGGACGCCATCCCGGCGGGAGCCCAGGCCGCCTACCAGGACCTGCTCGAGGAATTCCGGGACGTCTTCGACACCTCTGCACCAACCACTACGCCCACCACCAAACACCATATCCGCCTGAAGGAACACCGCCCTTTCCGGATCGCCCCATACCGACAATCGGCCCAGAAGCAGCAAGCAATCCAGGAGCAGATACAAGAGATGCTGAGCAAAGGCATCATCGAACCCAGTAGTTCCGAATACGCCAGCCCAATTGTGGTCGTCAAGAAGAAGGACGGTACGCCCCGGTTCTGTATCGATTTCCGGCGGTTAAACGCCCAGACCATTAGTGAAGCCACCCCGCTCCCAAACATTCAACAGACACTTAAGCATCTGGGCCAAGCCCGGATCTTCAGCACCCTGGACCTCAAGTCGGGTTACTGGCAGGTTCCCCTGACTGACGAAAGTCGGCCCCTCACGGCATTCTCCACGACCGACGGTGCCAGCTACCAATTCAAAGTCATGCCATTCGGACTCAAGAATGCCCCATCCACATTCCAGAAACTGATGGCCCAAGAGGTACTCACGGGACACCTTCACAACTTCACCCTGGCGTATCTGGACGACATCGTGGTTTATTCGAACTCTCACCAGGAGCACGTTAGGCACTTGCGGCTGGTCTTAGAGAGACTCCGCACCCATGGGCTTCGCGTCGGTCCCGGGAAATGCCAGCTCGCACGTCCAGAAATCGAGTACCTGGGACATCGCGTCACAGCGGACGGAAACCTTCCGACGGAACACCACCTCCGCCAGATCCAAAGTTTGCCAACCCCTAACACCCGCAAACAGCTGCGCCATGTGCTGGGCGTAAGCAACTGGTTACGGGAATACGTTCCACGCTTCGCGGAAATCACCGCTCCGCTGACCGACCTGCTCTCAGCCAAGGAAAGGTGGAGATGGGACCCAAAGGCCAACCAGGCGTTCCTCCAGCTGAAGGACGCACTCTCGCAGCCCCTCCGCCTCTCCCGACCCAATCCGGAAC
Source organism: Agrilus planipennis (assembly GCF_000699045.2). Taxonomy (NCBI): domain Eukaryota; kingdom Metazoa; phylum Arthropoda; class Insecta; order Coleoptera; family Buprestidae; genus Agrilus; species Agrilus planipennis. The sequence continues at coordinate 31,217 of NW_020439102.1, forward strand.
TGATCTACGTGATCCAGACCGACGCCAGCTATACGGGGCTCGCG
>NW_020439102.1:36854-50236 GCF_000699045.2 Agrilus planipennis
AAGCCGCTCAGCTCTCCCTCAAGCTACAGGCCCATCAGCCTGCTCAGTTCGCTGAGCAAAGTAGTAGAATCCGTCCTTCTCGCTCGGCTCTTAGACCACGTGGAGCAAAACAACCTTCTCCCTGATTTTCAACACGGTTTCCGCAGGCAACACGGCACCGGACACCAACTTCTTCGTGTAACTGAACACATCTCCGACAACCTCAACAAGCGGCGTCACACTTCCATGCTCCTTCTTGACGTCCAACAAGCCTTCGACCGAGTCTGGCACGAAGGTCTCATTTCCAAACTTATCGCCCTTAACATCCCACACTTTCTAGTTGGGGTTATCAGGTCCTTCCTCACAGACAGAAGCCTTCGGGTCCGCGTTGGCTCTGCTCTTTCTGCCAGTAAACCCGTCACAGCCGGTGTCCCACAAGGCTCCAAACTATCCCCTATTCTGTTTAACCTGTTTTGCGCGGACATGCCCTCCCTCACTTCAATTCTGACTGCCCTGTATGCTGACGATATTGCTATCATAAACTCTCCAATGCACAGCAAGAATCAATAGGTTTCTACCCCAGCTCCTAAACTGGTATCGGAAATGGAAACTTTCCAATAACGAGACCAAATCGGAGGCAATCTTCTTTTCCCGTAGGCTCCGAAAACCTCCCTCCATCATTGTCAACAGCCGCCCCATTAATTGGAGCAGTTCCGTCACCTACCTAGGCGTCGTCTTATACAGATGCATAAACTGGCGGCTCCACATTAAAGCGACCCGTAACAAGGCTCTGGGTGCATTTATCGCACTTAAACCAAATCCAAAATCCTGGTTGGTCATAAATACCCAAATTCTGATTGAAACAGGTTTACCTTCTCTCCCCGAGGCTGCAATCACATTCGCGGCAAATCTCCGGGCCTCAGTGTCAGGCCACCCAAACCCCACCATCTCGGAACTCTCCAATTTCGCACCGAAACCCAACCACCGTTTCCGAAGGCCCTGTCACATTCTACAATGAGCCGCCCTCTTCCGCTCACCTCTATCTCCTAGCTTCGCTTTTTAGCGCGAGTGTCCACCCAGCACTTAAGAGGTGGACCACCTACTTCCGTTTCCACGCCAATACTCCCTTCCATCCACACTATTAGCCGATTTCCCATCTCAACCCTATCCCCAATCCCCAGACTTCCGCTTTTTTCCCAGGGATGAGCAATCTACAAGGTTTATCTCCCTGATCGTGGAGGGGTTTTAGTCGGTAAAAATCCGACACTACCTCCCTTCAGGGGGTGTCTTGTGAAGATTTCCCCTCCTCGAGCATAATCTAAAAAAAAAAACAGTCAAAAAGTTTAACGAATTTAACTAATATCCTGTCTTTGGCAGTAATACCAAAACGTCCTCTACAACGAGGACGTGTCCAGAGCAGATAGAAGAACAACGGCAGAAAACTTCCTATCCACAGCCGATAGAAAAACACAGTCTTACTTAAGAGCACCACACGTACTTCAAATCAAGAGAACATTCGTTTTATGTTACTGCGAGCGGATATAGATGAACATGTCACTTTAACGAATATGATGTTAGACCAGTCGCAACTCGAAATTATGACTTTAACTAATGTAACTAAAAAAGGAATTTTGGATCCAGCTATGTTAACTCCGGTTCGGTTGATTTCTGAATTACTATTACATCATGGGTTAAAGTTTCTTGTGCCATTAGAGGTTGATAATGCAAATGTGTTTTTTTTTTTTATTATTATTAAACAGGTGTACTAATACAAATAATGTACAATAGCAAAGTTTCGTATCAAATAAAACAATCTGAAAAGCACTCCTTTCATTCTCACACACCATACCGATAAAAGCGGCGATGTACATTATTTTCGCAAAAGGCAAAGCCCGTGCGCGAACCTGTTCATTCATCCTTAAAACTAAACATACCGAAGTAAAATAAAATAACATTATTATACATATTTATAAAACAAGTGAAAATTCCTTATCCTAATCTCTCGATATTTATAATTAAACAATATAGTAACAATATCGTTCGCATAACACATTCGTAAATCGCATTCACTACACAGTAGTGTGAAAGAGTCATTGCTCAGGGTGGAACATATTATTTATAGTTTCTGTTGGAAGTTTAATTAACCACGATCTAATTGTTTTTTTTGTTTTAACATTTTGCAAATTTAATTCCTTTACTTCTATCGGTAATAAATTGAAACACTTGTAGGCTATATGCTCATATCTTCTTCTATCAATCTCCTTGTTAACTTTAGGTGGGAGTAACAAGTTGATACGGTGCTTACTATTTTTCCTTATCAAATACTGATCTTGTAATTTTTCAAAATTTTGTAATAATGATTTTTCAATAAAATATTTTCTAATACTCAGAATCGAAAATTCGACAAATAATTGTTCAGTGGGGTATAGCAAACTTTTATTAAAAATTAATTTCAGTATTTTTTTCTGTATACACNAGCAAAGGGAATAACGGCAAAACTATTTCCCAAAAGAGATGGACCATTCCGAATAAAACGTATTATAACACAACAGTTATGAACTAATGGATCTACAAGGTACACATGTTGGGAAGTACCACAGTTCCGACATCATCCCGTATATTGGAAAAGAATCCAAGCCAGTTTACCCAAAGAGAAGACGGGGATGTCCAAGAAATGTTGTGTTACTGGGTTTTATCCGAGGGCGGTTATAAAAACCAGAGGGGGAGTGTAACGTGCGCCACCCTGTGTGTGTGATCCCGATGCGTGAATAGAGGCGGTATCCTTTGGCAGCTTTCTAAATAAATAAACAGCGACGGGGTGCGAATATACTTTTAAGGTTTTTTCAAAGTTAGCAGTTAAATAGACATCCGCGTGTTCACTTGCGTGTCTGAACAATTTTTTTCTTATTTTAATTTCTACGTTTCTGAGTTTATATTTTTACAGTTTTTGTTTTGTTTAAATATACACTGTTAACCAATTACCAAAATTTCCAATCTATAACGCTACAAGTTCTAATTGAAACAGTTTCGTTTTTTTTTGTGATATATTAAAACTTTTCCATTTACAAGTTACCACAATAGTTTAGGTAGACGAGCATATGCAATCCTACTATTTAACCCTGTCCAATGTATTCAGATAGGTATGAAAAGTCATTCCAAACAAGATAATATTCCATGAATGCCGGTTCCTTCCCAATTTTATTTAATATTCAATCGCTTGATAATAAAAGCAAAATTAATAAATTACAAATTTAACAAAACTTCTCACAGAACTAAAAAGGAGCTCTTCCGTTAACCGTGTTGCAGAAGCTATAATGCCAGTGCATGTAAATAAATTTAAAGCTATAACCAAAGTCATTAGTGTAGGTACAGTAACAGCCAATGCAATCCAATATTTTATTTTTTAATAAAACAATTTGTGGTAGGTACTTACATATTTCATTTTTTTTCTTGTCGTCCAGCTCTAAAAATCCATCAGAAAACATTTCACAGATTTTAATCCACGCAGACTTTTTTTTTCACTCTTTCATGACGAAATATGAAGATTGGAAAAACTTTGGCGGTTGTTGTAGAACAAACAGAATAGCTCAAAACCCCAACGCCAAAACACGACAATCAAATCAGTTTACTTCAGTCCCTGAAGAAGGTAACTTTGTTACCGAAAAGTGCTTCGGACAACTACAGTGTCGTGTTTTGGCGTTGGGGTTTTGAGCTATTCTGTTTGTTCTACAACAACCGCCAAAGTTTTTCCAATCTTCATATTTCGTCATGAAAGAGTGAAAAAAAAAGTCTGCGTGGATTAAAATCTGTGAAATGTTTTCTGATGGATTTTTAGAGCTGGACGACAAGAAAAAAAATGAAATATGTAAGTACCTACCACAAATTGTTTTATTAAAAAATAAAATATTGGATTGCATTGGCTGTTACTGTACCTACACTAATGACTTTGGTTATAGCTTTAAATTTATTTACATGCACTGGCATTATAGCTTCTGCAACACGGTTAACGGAAGAGCTCCTTTTTAGTTCTGTGAGAAGTTTTGTTAAATTTGTAATTTATTAATTTTGCTTTTATTATCAAGCGATTGAATATTAAATAAAATTGGGAAGGAACCGGCATTCATGGAATATTATCTTGTTTGGAATGACTTTTCATACCTATCTGAATACATTGGACAGGGTTAAATAGTAGGATTGCATATGCTCGTCTACCTAAACTATTGTGGTAACTTGTAAATGGAAAAGTTTTAATATATCACAAAAAAAAACGAAACTGTTTCAATTAGAACTTGTAGCGTTATAGATTGGAAATTTTGGTAATTGGTTAACAGTGTATATTTAAACAAAACAAAAACTGTAAAAATATAAACTCAGAAACGTAGAAATTAAAATAAGAAAAAAATTGTTCAGACACGCAAGTGAACACGCGGATGTCTATTTAACTACTGACTTAAAACGTGGCGCACGTTACACTCCCCCTTTGGTTTTTATAACCGCCCTCGGATAAAAACCAGTAACACAACATTACGCGACACTAATTGCTCTTTCTTGGACGTCCCCGTCTTCTCTTTGGGTAAACTGGCTTGGATTCCTTTCTAATATACGGGGTGATGNTTCGAGCAGAGCAGACCTTCTGGGACCAGCAGCGAGTAGAACAGTAGAAGTGTAAGCGACAGCAACAGCGTACAGCCAAGCCGTAGCAAAAACCAGTCTTTGTTAAGACTATATCAAAATCAAAGAGGAAGCGACGAAAAGTAAGCGAGCCTACAGCGATGGAGGAAGCGGCTACTTGCAGTTCGCGGACGGCCTCCGAGACAACGCAGACGGGATTCCGCCTACCGACCAAACGGCAGAGGGTGTCGGAACTGAGGGTCAAGACGCCACCGCCAACGACTACACCGATTTCCAACCAGTTTGGAAGCCTACAAGCTGATATGGAACTGTCAGACACCGATAATGAAAACGAAAGTTCGATGCCGGTTTTACGAAATTGAAAGTCGAAAACCAACAGCGAAAGGCTGTAACCAAAGAAGTACAGGGTTCCACCGATCGTCATCTGGAAGAAGGCAAAGTGGGTCCAGCTCTGCCGAAAGCTGAACTTCACGAAAGCCAGGAACGTCGCTGAGGGGATCAGCATCCATCCCGAAGACATGACATGACTACAGGGGCATCAAACGAACCCTGGACTAAATGAAACTACAGTACCATACCTACACTCTACAGGAAGAGAAGCCCCTGAAAGTGGTACTGCGAGGAATCCCTATGGATATAACAGCGGACGACGCAACCGAGAACCTGAAGAGGCAAGGGTTCCATCCTCGAAACGTCGTGCGACTGACGAGCGCCAGGACCCAGGCTCACATAACGCTGGTTTTAGTCATTCTACCAAAAGACAGCGTATCGAAGGAAATTTACAAACTAAAGGCTGTATGTTTTCTTCGTATTTCAGTGGAAGCCCCGCGCCAGAAATCTACCGTCGGACAGTGCCACCGATGCCAGCGCTTCGGGCACGCCAAGCAGCACTACAAGGCAACCCCCCGCTGTGTCAAATGCGGAGAAACTTTTCTGTCCCGGGAGACACTACAATCGGGACTGTCCGGAACGGCCGTTAGTGCAGGAGGCGCGGCGCTTGGAAAGAGATACCCCGAGAGCGGCAGCCCCCAGACGTGCACCGAATCCAGGAACACGAGCAGCCGCAGTGAACCGAGTATCTGCAGGACCTTTGGGAAACGAGGTCGGGGCCGGGGCCATTTCCCGGCCCGTTCAGAATACAACCGCCCCCACATCAACTCCTTCGGCGGCTTCACGGAACTACCCCGGATCGACGCCATCATTGACGGAGCTCGAGTGTCTGCCCTGATCGATAGCGGTTCCTCCCTCAACCTCGTGGCCAAGCCTATCACCCTCGCCACCAACACGAACGAAGCGGCACACGTGTACGGACAATCACGCCTCGAAGTGACCATTGCCCAAGAACAGGCGGTCGAAACGTTCTTCGTAAGCCCGAACTTGCACGAGGCCGCTACTCTAGGCCTTCCCTGGCTCCAGACGAACCAGGTCACCTTGGACTTCCAACGCCGTTGCTTACATTTCGGACGGGAACAACGGAAGACGGTATATTGGAAGGTTCCGCCACCCTCACCAAAGGCCGCCCCCGTCGAGGTAAATATGGACACCATCCCGACGGAAGCCCAAGCCGCCTACTAGGACCTGCTCGAAGAATTTCGGGACGTCTTCGATACCTCTGCGCCGAGCACTACGCCGACCACCAAGCACCATATCCGCTTGCAGAAACATCGCCCTTTCCGGATCACCCCATACCGACAATCTGCCCAGAAACAGCAGGCGATGCAGGAGCAGATACAGGAGATGCTGAGCAAAGGCATTATCGAGCCCAGTAGCTCCGAGTACGCCAGCCCGATTGTGATCGCGAAGAAGAAGGACGGGACGCCCCGGTTCTGCATCGATTTTCGGCGGTTAAACTCCCAGACCGTTAGTGAAGCCACCCCGCTCCCAAACATTCAGCAGACGCTCAAGCACCTGGGCCAAGCACGGGTCTTCAGCACCCTGGACCTCAAGTCTGGTTATTGGCAGGTTTCTGTGGCGGATGAGAGTCCCTCACAGCATTCTCCACGGCCGACGGTGCCAGCTACCAGTTCAGAGTCATGCCGTTCGGACTCAAGAATGCCCCATCCACGTTCCAGAAGCTGATTGCCCAAGAGGTGCTCACGGGACACCTTCACGATTTCACCCTGGCGTACTTGGACGACATCGTGGACTACTCGAACTCCCACCAGGAGCACATTCGGCACTTTGGCTGGTCTTAGAGAGACTCCGCACCCATGGTCTTCGCGTCGGTCCAGGGAAATGCCAGCTAGCGCGACCAGAAATTGAATACCTGGGACATCGCCTCACAGCGGACGGAAACCTTCCGACGGAACATCACCTCCGCCAGATTTAAAGTTTGCCGCCCCCTAACACCCGCAAACAGCTGCGCCATGTGCTGGGCGTGAGTAACTGGTTACGGGAATACGTCCCGCGCTTCGCGGAGATCAGCGCTCCGTTGACCGACTTGCTCTCAGCCAAAGAAAAGTGGAGATGGGACCCGAAGGCCAACCAGGCGTTCCTCCAGCTGAAGGACACGCTCTCGCAACCCCTCCGCCTATCCCGACCCAATCCGGAACTGACCTACGTGATCCAGACCGACACCAGCTATACGGGGCTCGCGGCCGTCTTATACCACGAGGACCAGGATGGCCAACGACATGTGGTCTTGTTCGCCAGTACTCGACTCAGCCCTGCCGAACGTCGGTACCATAGCAACGAGTTAGAGTGTTTGGCCGTGGTCTGGGCTACCAAGAAGTATCGGCCGTACCTCGAGGAAAAGCCATTCATCCTCCGGACGGACAATCGCGGGTTGCTCTGGCTCCAGATAGCACGGGACGAGAAGGTCAAGTTCACCCGATGGTCCTTATGGCTGAATCAATTTCCGAACATCCTTTCCCGGAATCCCGAGGAACTAGAAGTAGCGGATGTTGAATGCGACCGGGTGCTGCCACCTGATTGTTTCCCGGCGGCCATCAACCAGGTCAACGACCAGGATGAACTATCCCCACCACTCACCGCGCGCATCGAGGCAAGTCAGCTCCTAGACCCCGTGATACAGAGAATGATCCTGCGTTGGCATCGGTTGCAGACCGACGCCCCCCAGCTCCCTGGCGAAAGATGTTTCCGTGAGTACTACATAGTAAGGAACGGCCTCCTTTACCGGCGAAAGGACAACCGGGATCTACTCGTGGTACCAGAGGCCCTACAACAACACGTCCTCCACTTCTTCCACGACCACCCCGACGCTGGCCACCCAGGGAGCGACGAGACGTTCCGCGCCATCCAGCTGCAGTACCACTGGCCGACGCTGCCCAGGGACGTCCGCCGGTGTTTGAAGGGATGCCTCATCTGCGACTGCACCAAGTCGGGCATCCGCCAGAAAGTTTCAACTCTACGCCCAAGGACACCCCGACGGCCCTGGGAAGCCGTGGCGGTGGACATAATGGGACCGTACCATACCTCCACGGCCAACAACAGATACGTCGTCGTCGTAACGGACTTATTTTCTCGATGGGTAGAAGCCACGGCGGTCCGAAACACTCTAACAAAGGCAATCTTGGAATACCTGGAGGAAGAAGTGTTCAGCCGGTATGGATATCCCCGTTTCGTGTTATCAGATAATGGTCCGCAATTTACCTGCCGTCTCTGGGAGAAGTATTGCCGCCGTCACCACATCGCACCCTGGACCACAGCCATCTACCATCCCCGGGAAAACCCCACCGAACGAAGAAACCAGGAGCTCAAGAAAGGCCTATGAATCCACTTGGGAAACCAACCGGCGGAACTCTGGGATAAGGCGCTGAACAAAATGCTGTTCAACCTGCGATCCCGACGGAACGCCGCCACACTCCAGACTCCGAGCGAGGCCCTCTTCGGTTACACCATCAACCGTCCCGGACTCGGAGAAACTCCCAATCCCGACCTACCCGATACTTCAGGACAAGCCCGGGACGAACGCCGCCAACGAATGATCCGTCGCCAGCAGGTGTACCAACGGAGGTATGTTGCCGAGCCACCACAGCATCAAGTAGTGTTCCAAGTTGGAGACCTCGTTTTGGCCAGGAACTTTAAAAAACAACATGGCCTCGCACCGAACTGGACCGGGCCCCACGAAGTCACCGCGGTACCAGGAGGCAACGTGTAAGAAGTTCTCAGGGACNGCCAATGACAGCGCGCGACCGCTGCTCGGTGGAGGGAGTAGGCGGAGCCAACTCGCCGCGCTGGTGGATATAAGCGGCCGGCCTGGCCACAGAAGGTCAGTCGGCTACCCTCTTAGCCACTCACCACTACCAGTCGGCTACCCTCTTAGCCACTCACTACTACCAGTCGGCTACCCTCTTAGCCACTCACTACTACCAGTCGGCTACCCTCTTAGCCACTCACTACTACCAGTCGGCTACGCCTTAGCTACCGGTACCCATAGTCGGCTACGCCTTAGCCACTATTCCTCGTCGGCTACGCCTTAGCCACTATTCCTCGACGGCTACTCTCATAGCCACGAGAGCTGCTACGACAACCTTCGGCTACCTTTTTTTTTAGCCAGGGCCACGACGCATCGTTCGACCAGCTATCACCGGGTGTAGACAGGTACATCTACACTTATTACCAGGACATCTTGTACGAATGCCACGCCATCGACGAGGAGCATCGACCCGCCGCTGGAGACAACGGAGAGACCGTCACCAAGGACGTATCCAGGGACCGCCCCACGCATTGTCGCCCCAACAACTGACCCAGGTTTTCCAGGAGCTCCGGGATACTTACGTCCCGCGTCCCGAGCCCCGTCAGCCATCCAAGGTGCCCGAGGATCCCCGAAAGCCGCCGTACCCGCGACTTCCTCCGTTGCCTGCGGTCTCGCCGCTGCCCGCTCCCAGCCACGCCGAAACGCACACGATCACCGTCAGGACAGCGCTACACTCCGGTGCCGCAACTTGTGTCCCCGCTCCCGGCAACGCCTCGCCGGCGTGTCTATCGGCTCCGACGGATCGACTTCGGTTCGACTCGCGCGTGATTGTGCTGTGAGTGCCCCGGACGACTATTAGTTAGGTGTATATATCTAGGTTAGGTTAAGATTAGGTTAGACAACTTATGACATAGCTCATACATATATATATTTTGTTATCTGTTAGTTTACTTAGGCTATTTCCATTCGGGTATTGTCTGCATATATCTAGCATTTAGTTTACTTAAGTCCCTGTAAATAAATTTCTTTAACCGCTCTTGCATTAGTTCGTTCCTCAAGGTGTCCATCGACGAAGGCGCGACAAGGTCCGTTCGCTCGCCACACTAGCCGGCCGTTACTACGCGGCACACCGCACGTGTGCCCGGTAACAAGTGCCGACCGACGAGAGAACGACGGTTTCGCCAAAGCCGGCAAACGCGCCAACAAGCGCCGACGCCAACAACCTTTCCTGTCGTCGTCCAAATCATCCTCCTCCTTGGACAACGAATCGGACTTAGAACCAAATCTAAGTCAAAAATCTCCATCCGCAATCGTCATACGCCAAAAGTTCCTTTGGCCGAAAATTCTTAGTGCCATGGACAATCACGACATCACCGCCCGTAGGTGTATCAATTCCCAAGACTCAATTCAAGTCTATCCCAGCACCATCGACGATTTTCGTCATCTATCCTCTTTCCTGGACGAATCCAAAGTCCAATTTTCAACAAACCAGCTACAACAAGACCATGACCCTCTTGTCGTTATCCGTGGTGTCTGCGAAGACAGCCCAACTGAGGACATCAAGTCCGAACTAAGCCACAAAGGCTTTATTATCAAAGGCATCCATCGTATGTCTAAAGGTAATAAAATCTGGTCCCTTGTCTCCGTCCGTTTTGATAAGATAACCTCAAAATCCAAGGCAATTTTCAATTTTGGTAAACTCTGTGGCCTCAACATCAAAGTTGAGCCAAAAAAGGCTACAAAGGATGTTCCTCAATGCCGCCGCAGTATGAAATTCTTCCATACAACCAACTACTGCCACGCAGCCTGGTTCTGCGCATTCTGTGGCCGCAACCGCATAACTGCCGAGTGCAAATCCAAGGACAAGAAGGATGCTACTCCCACTTGTACCAATTACAAAGGGAACCACCACGCAACCTACCGCGGCTGCCCAAGATTCCCAAAAAGACTTCACCTTCACCCCCCAAGAAAATCGTCACTCCCGTTGCTTCTCAAGGCAAGGCACCCCACAATCTTCGGCTACCACTTTGGAAGCACCCTCCCAAAAGTTCTACGCCAAGGCAGTAAGAAGCGCCCCCTCGCCCCGCCCAAAAACGCAACACATGCACTCCACCAGCTATAATTGCAATCCCAAGTTTGGAACAAAGACTTCAAGTCATTGTTCAAACCATGGTCGCCAGCATTGTCGCCGCCTTACAACAAACCACCAAAGTATAACACCGCCCAGTCAGACAACCTTCGTATAGTTACCTGGAATACCAAAAGCATTAGAAGTAAATTGACTGAACTCGAGCATTTCCTCGAGGATAAGTCAATCGGTGTTGCTTGCATCACCGAAACTCACCTGTCAGAGAAAATCAAACTTTTTGTCCCGAATTTCTCATCCTACAGAAGCGACCGTGAAAACGGCAGTGCCAGCGGTGTCGTCATACTAGTTAGGAATTCACTTAAACACAGGCCCATCTCTTTGGTCACAAACTCATGGGAAACAGTAGGCATCGAAATTTCGTTAGCCACCGGCCCCCTCAGGATTATTTCTCTCCGAAGGGGTGAACTTCGGACAGAGACCATTCTGAACTCAGCCTTCTACTCCCCCAGGCTCTCCGACCATCGTTGTAAGCGACTTCAACGCTAAACACGTCTCTTGGGGATGTAGACAAACAAATTATAAAGGCAACTCCCTTCTAGCCAAAATTCTTCACTTCAACCTCACAGTTGAAGCACCATCTGACCCCACATTCCTTCCTGCCCCCCCACCATCAATCCCCTGACATTCTTGACATTTTCGTCACGAAAAATGTTACACTTTCCGCCGATCCTATCGTCATAGACGCATTAAGTTCGGACCACCTTCCAGCCCTTATTGAAGTCGGCCGCCTTATCCTCATCCCCCCAAACCCAACCACGTCACTAGACTGGCTTCACCTTCGTTACACCCTTGAATTATCTTCATTCAAGTGCACTCCAATTCGCACAATAGCGGAACTTGACGAAGCTGTGAATCTCCTGTCAAACGAGATTACCAGCGCAGTCGAGCTCTCCACCACCTCCCGCCCAACGCCCACCAAAGACAGAGCCCTCCCAGCAGACATTCTTGACTTCCTTAAGAGAAAAAACCCGACGTCTGTAGAATAAACACCGCGTCCCCGCCCAACGTGCAGAGGTAAACGCTCTTCAACGAGAACTAAAAACTCGTCTCACCGAATTCGGCAGCGAATCCTTTGACGACTATATCGCTCAGGCAGAAAAACACCCACGAAGCACCTGGAAAGTAATCCGTTCCCTTCGTAACAGAGCTCCCCATCTTCCGCCTCTAAAACAGAACGGCTCCACCTATTCCTCAGACGAAGAAAAAGCTGCAATCTTCGCAGACTCTTTATGTCTCGAGTGCTCCCCACCACCAAGCCCAGTGGATCTTGCCGACTTTCACGAGCGTACCAAAGCCGTCTCCTAGAACTTCGTTCTCTTGAATTCCGACTTCAAACACACGTCCCCACGCGAAATCGTTCTCATTATCCGCTCTCTAAAAAAAGAGAAAAGCCCCTGGCGCTGACGGAATTGCTAACGGAGTCCTTAAAGTCCTGCCACCAAAGCACATAACCGCACTGTGCAACATCACAAACGCCATCATGCGGCTCCACCATTTTTCTTTGGTCTGGAAAGAAGCCACTGTCATATGCCTCCCCAAAAAAGGGAAGCCGCTCAGCTCTCCCTTAAGCTACAGGCCCATCAACCTGCTCAGTTCGTTGAGCAAAGTAGTAGAATCAGTCCTTCTCGATTGGCTCTTAGACAACGTGGAGCAAAGCAACCTTGTCCCTGATTTTCAACACAGTTTCCGCAGGCAACACGGCACCGGACACCAACTTCTTCGTGTTACCGAACACATCTCCGACAAGCTTAACAAGCGGCGTCACACTTCCATGCTTCTTCTTGACGTCTAACAAGCCTTCGACCGAGTCTGGCACGAAGGCTTTATTCCCTAACTCATCGCCCTTAACATCCCACACTTTCTAGTTGGGGTTATCAGGTCCTTCCTCACAGACAGAAGCCTTCGGGTCCGCGTTGGCTCTGCTCTTTCTGCCAGTAAACCCGTCACAGCCGGTGTCCCACAAGGCTCCAAACTATCCCCTATTCTGTTTAACCTGTTTTGCGCGGACATCCCCTCCCACACTTCAATTCTGACTGCCCTGTACGCCGATGACATTGCTATCATAAACTCTTCAAGTACCATTCTCCAATGCACGGCAAGAATCAATAGGTTTCTCCCCCAGCTCCTAAACTGGTATCGGAAATGGAAACTTTCCATTAACGAGACCAAATCGGAGGCAATTTTCTTTTCCCGTAGGCTCCGAAAACCTCCCTCCATTATTGTCAACAACCGCCCAATCAAATGGAGCACCTCTGTCACGTACCTTGGCGTCGTTTTAGACAGATGCCTAAACTGGCGGCCCCACATTAAAGCGACACGCAACAAGGCTCTGGGTGCATTCATCGCACTTAAACCTTTCTTTCGAAACAACACCATCTCCCAACAGACCAAAATCCGTGCGTTTAACGCAATTATCAGGAGCATTTGCTCCTATGCCATTCCCGTCTGGGGCTGCGCCCTTCC
>NW_020439102.1:51397-66983 GCF_000699045.2 Agrilus planipennis
ATTGAGCCTGACGAAGTAGACCAATAATTAATAATATAATCATAAATCCTTTTGTATAATTTAAAAATAACATTATTTCGATATACATACTTATTCAAAATTTTCCTTTGTAATATTCTTTGCTCGGGTTTTATTCATTGTCATTATTATCAACGTTATTACTTCAGCTAAGTCAATTAAAACCGGAAACTATTGCGTTTCTGATGTGAAAGGTAAATAAAGTGTGAGATGGGCAATAGGGCGGATCACGCGCCTTTTGATGAGCTTTGGTCTCTTATTGCACGATAAAAGAAATTATATAAGGTTGTAAAATAGTTTTGTTAGTCAGTTGCAGTCAGTATCAGTTGTTACATAGTCACTTACAGTTACAATAAATTGCAGTTAAAGATATACTCTGTCAGTTACACTCAGTTATAATCAGCTACATAGTAAGTTAGCTAGTTAGTACAAATAGTTTTTAAGTCGTTGTGCTTCTGTGTGGTTAATAGTTAAGTTTGTGAAATAAAGTTGAATAAAATTAAAAGCTGTTATAAATCGTCACCATAAACACACAAATTATAAAGAAGAAAGAAGCACCCGTACTTTTAACGAGTGTCGTCTTAACCTGGGCGACAACAATACCAACGCTTCACAGTTTTTCCATGAGTCCGCACTTTCGTATCGTCTTTTTCTTGAGAGAACCCGTGTGGTTTCGGTCAAGGTCAGCATCATGTTTCCATCGTTGAGAAATAGGGCATTTGTAGATAAAAATAAAGCTTGCGTCAGGAATGATATATAGATGCTTGTTTGGGGAATTTTGCCCGTGTCATTCCGTGTTGGCGTGTCAGGTGACCCGTTAGTTAGCTCACCGTATTCTTGGCTGTATTTGTAAATTTTTCAATTAAAATTCAAAATTAGTAAAAATAATAATTATCCAGATGATACTCATGTACATTATGTGTAATACTAATTTGTTTATGTTTAGCTTAGAAGTTCATCGGCATTATTTACATTTTCTGTCAATGTAGCTGCAGAGTGTTTATTGCAATACACTATTCGGAGGATCAACTTTCTTTATATCTTTTTAGCAAATACGGGCAAATTTACAACACCGAAGAGAAAAACTTACTAATCATTTTAAGATAATTAAGAAATCACAAAAAAAACTTAAGGAAATCACTGTAAACAAAGGCACATTTGATAATAAACTTATTCGAAAATACACGGAATTCAATAAGATCGAAATATTTACATTACACTACCTCTGGCAATTTAAATGGTAATTCACCTAAGGTACCTGAGTTGAATATGGCCAGCCAGAATATATTCATCTGCGCGCCGCCGCGGGGCCGCGCGTCCAAATGGCGGCCGTTTTGAGCCGCAGGTCCCTACGAAACCGTCGCGGCACCGCTGCCGCTATTGCGGTTCTGTAATACTCGTTTGTATATCGGCTGGTACACACTTGCAGCAAGTTGGCGTAAAAAAGGATGGCTGCTACCAGAACTTCTGAAGATTTGGATATAGAATTATTCACTGATGCAGTACAGGGGTTTCCAGAGATATGGGATACTACCTGAGAAATATACCATGAAAGAGTAGAACAAACAGAATAGCTCAAAACCCCAACGCCAAAACACGACACTGTAGTTGTCCGAAGCACTTTTCGGTAACAAAGTTACCTTCTTCAGGGACTGAAGTAAACTGAACCTAAATGAGAACTAATCCTAATTTATACTGATAGTTGTTAAGGTTCAGTGAACATGACCCGAAGCCAACAAGGTAGATGTTCAATGGACCTTAACATCATCATCATAAACGTAATTAAACTAAACTAAATAGCGGAGATCCAGGGATGGGACCGTTGTCATTGTTAAGAACAATTTGTTTATTTTTATAAATGTATAAACTTTCAAAACTGTTTAGTAAACGATTATTCCTAACTTCTTTAACTAACTTAAGGTTATTAATATTAATATTATGTCCATCAGTAAGAATATGTTGGGCAACACTAGATTTTTCTTCTCTACCAAACCTAGCATGAGCTAGATGTTCTTTAAATCTGGTTTTGATTGAACGTCTAGTTTGTCCAATATATTTTTTACTACAGTCATTACAACTAATTTCATATATCCCCGACTTTTCTAAGAATGGAATTTTATCCTTAGGGTTACCAAGGAGAGTTTGAATGGAGTTGCCATTNTTGGGAAGGAACCGGCATTCATGGAATATTATCTTGTTTGGAATGACTTTTCATACCTATCTGAATACATTGGACAGGGTTAAATAGTAGGATTGCATATGCTCGTCTACCTAAACTATTGTGGTAACTTGTAAATGGAAAAGTTTTAATATATCACAAAAAAAAACGAAACTGTTTCAATTAGAACTTGTAGCGTTATAGATTGGAAATTTTGGTAATTGGTTAACAGTGTATATTTAAACAAAACAAAAACTGTAAAAATATAAACTCAGAAACGTAGAAATTAAAATAAGAAAAAAATTGTTCAGACACGCAAGTGAACACGCGGATGTCTATTTAACTGCTAACTTTGAAAAAACCTTAAAAGTATATTCGCACCCCGTCGCTGTTTATTTATTTAGAAAGCTGCCAAAGGATACCGCCTCTATTCACGCATCGGGATCACACACACAGGGTGGCGCACGTTACACTCCCCCTCTGGTTTTTATAACCGCCCTCGGATAAAACCCAGTAACACAACATTTCTTGGACATCCCCGTCTTCTCTTTGGGTAAACTGGCTTGGATTCTTTTCCAATATACGGGATGATGTCGGAACTGTGGTACTTCCCAACATGTGTACCTTGTAGATCCATTAGTTCATAACTGTTGTGTTATAATACGTTTTATTCGGAATGGTCCATCTCTTTTGGGAAATAGTTTTGCCGTTATTCCCTTTGCTGCCTGACTTAGAAGATGAGTTCGCAGCAGAACCGTATCACCTTCTTTATAATCTGGGGCCGGTCTTCGATGTTTATCAGCATATTGTTTTCGTCGGTCCTGCTCCTTTTCGACGTTTTCTTTCGCATTTAGTAAGTCCATTGATAATTTTTCTAAATACGGCGTCATCATTGGAACTATATTTTCTTGTATTATTACTTCACGGAAATCATGTTCAATTTCGTATGGGGTTCTCAACTCACGTCCGAAAGTTAAATATGCGGGCGAATAACTGGTACTAGAACAAACCGCATTGTTCATAGAAAACCGGATAGTAGCTAGCTTCTCATCCCATTTTGAATGATCAGTTCCTATTAATATAGCCAACCGAGGCTTTAAATCACGATTTTTCCGTTCCACCGGGTTTGATTCTGGATGATAATTCGGTACTAAACTTTGATCAATGTTGAAGCATCGACAGACGTATTGCATTATTTCGCTTACGAATTGCACTCCGTTGTCGCTAATAATTTTTCTTGGTATACCGTACCGTAAGAACACTTCTTCGATAAGCACACGCGCCGTTATGTCAGCTTTAGCTTGTTCAAGAGCGAAGAGCTCGATCCATTTGGAAGCCACGTCTTCAACGATCAAAATCCACTTATTGTTGTGTTCCGTTTGGGGAAGAGGTCCAAAGAAGTCGACGGCCAGAGTCTCAAAACGTTGTTGAGGCGGTGGAGTCAAAAGTAAGCCCGCAGGCTTAAGGTTACTGGGTTTATATCGCTGACAAAGATTGCAGTTTCTTACGTAATCAGCAACAAACTTTCTCATACCCATCCAATAAAACTTCTGTCGTATACGTTGTAACGTACGTTCAATGCCATCATGGCAGTTGGTGAATCATGGTATTCTTGTAGCACCTTTTCTCTGTTTCGGGTGGGAACCACCATCTGTGCTTCCTCCGAATCGGAGTCTGGAGAATATCGGTAAAGAATTCCTCTTTCCATTAGATAACCTCTCTCTGTCCAGCGTTTTGTTTCCTCCGCAGGAGTTCTGCCCTCAAAACTTTCTATTATTTTCTTTAGTTCTGGATCAGATAATTGCTCTTCTCTTATTTGAGATGGATTCTTTCTAGGAATTTCAACAGATATTGTGTGAAATTGATGATCAGGATTATTACACTGACTAGGAGGTCTAGACAAAGTGTCTGCAACCACATTCGCTTTTCCTAGTACATAATCAATATTTAGATTGTGGGACTGAAGTTTCAGTGTCCATCGTGCTAAACGTCCTGAAGGTGACTTTAATGTCATTAACCATTTTAATGGTTGATGATCGCTTCCAATTTTTATTTCGGCACATTCGATGTAACCACGGAATTTCTCACAAGCCCAGATAACAGCAAAAGCTTCTCTTTCTGTTGTTGAATAATTTCTTTCGGATGATGTCAATAATCTACTAGCGAATTCGATCGGGCGCTCATCATTTCCTTCACCTTGGAGTAGTACTACGTCCAATGTATAATTACTTGCATCGGTCCTCATTGTAAACGGCTACGATTCATTAGCTTGTCTCAGGATAGGAGCGGAAGTTAACTTTTCTTTTAATTCTTCGAACGCTAATCGTTGATTCTCTTCCCATTTCCAAGAACTTGACTTTTTTGTTAAGTCCGTCAAAGGCCGCGATATATTAGAAAAGTTTGGAATAAACTTACGATACCACGAACATGTCTGTAAAAATGATTTTAACTGTTTTACGTTTACAGGTGGCGACATGTTTTTAATAGCCAAAACTTTGTCGGGATCAGTTTGTATTCCCTCGGGCGTGATAACATGGCCAAAGTATTTTACACTTTCGCGCGCGAAGACACACTTTTCGCGGTTGGCTCTCAGTTTAAATTGTCTTAATCTGGAAAACACTTGATTAAGATCGTTAATATGAGCCTCGAAACTTTCCGAAAGGACGATGATATCGTCTAAATAAGCGAATATTGTTACATCAAGTCCAGTTTTAAATCGATCGATGAGTCTTTGGAAGGTTGATGGTGCCGATGTTAGACCAAAACTCATGCGTTTGAATCGAAACATTCCGAATGATGTCACGAACGCGCTTTTGTCTCTATCGCACTCACGGATTCCGACTTGATAGTAACCGGATTGAAAATCAATGGTTGACATAAACTTCGTTTTCTTGGCAGCATGTAGTAGCTCATCCACACGCGGCATAGGATACTTATCCTTAATTGTTACCTCATTTAGGCGACGATAATCTATCACCATTCTGTAGTCGCCATTTTTCTTTGGGACCAACAGTGCTGGAGCAGCCCACGGTGACTCACACTCTTCAATAATGTCCTGTTCAAGTAACTGGTCTACAATTTTACGGAGAGCTTCCTTCTTTTCTATGGGCATTTTAAAGGGTGTAACCGCAATCGGAGTCTGTCCAGGTTCAGTATTAATGATGTGTTCCGCATAAGGAGTGGGGTCTCCCCCTGGTTTGAAGATGTCTTCATTTTGGGACAACGTTTTCTTTAATTGGTGTCTCTCTTCTTCATTTACTACTACCTTCATCACTTCTCAGAGTTACTGTTTGGGCCATTGACAAATTCAGTTCATTATTGTGATTTACATCACTCACGAACTCGTACACGTGTTTCTGGTCATGTTGGAAATACCAAACTTCTTGACCGGGATCGACTACAATGTCTGCTTTAGTTAAGAAATCGATTCCTAACAACGTATGATTGTCATGTTCTGTAGGCAACATCAAAAGTTCAACATTGACGATTTTATTTCTTATTTTAATGTCTACCGCCGTAGCTTGGGTGTATTGAATTGGTAGTCTTACCATTCCCACAATTTCGTTTTCTCTCTCAAGAAGACCTTGTATACTCAATACATCTTGAAGTGCCTCCTTCTTATAAAATTATGCAAAGCGCAACATGTTTTTATTAAAAGAATAGCAAAGTTCAAATTGACATTTATTGCTTTGTGGAAAATTCTCCATTTGTTTGAAAGAATGCCGAATGTACTTTCTACATTTCGACGGGCGCGGGACAATCTCTAATTAAATATCCTTTTTTTTCTGAAAGCTGAAGGACCTCATTACATTTTTGGAGAGTGAAAAGGCTTCATGGCCAATAAACAAAAATGGAATTTTTGCATTACGGTGCCTGGCAAGGATCTACTTTTTGGGATATTTAATTCGCCGTTTTGGAGGTTTTTGTAAAAATCTGATTTCTCAAATATAGTACTATCTGAATCAAATATAGTACTATCTGAACCACAAGCTCCAACATCAATGTAAATAAATTCATAATGCGCATTGGCAATGGCCAATAGAACTACTGAAAAGTAATTTTTATAGTTGTAAAACAATGAACCACTCATTTTTGGTTTTCTGATTCTCACGTTTTTGCCATCGATAGCACCTAAACAATTCGGAAATTGACAATATTTTTCAAACCCTTCAGAAATGCTTTTCCATAGCTCTTCAGTTAATTGGGGAAACGATGATTCATACAGGGTATTCCAAATAGCGGAACAAACTTTTCTTAAAATTTGACCAATTGTTGAATGACCAACCCTGTATGTTAAGTGTAGATGAAGTTGATCACAAACACTGTCCAAATACCTGCAATAGTAGAACAGTATCGATTTGTTTTCAATTTTAGGTAACAAATTCGTTAAAAGATGGAAACATATCAAAGATAGCTATGCGAAAAATGTAGAAAAGAAGACAAAATCTGGACAGGCAACTGATTCACGACGAACATATACAGGTATATATGCACGACAATTATCCTTCCTCCAGAAAAGTATAAGCTCCGCAGAAACCCAATGCAGCTTCCCAACTAAGAATGAAATGGAGCCTGAAGAAAGGCCATCAGAAGAAATATTTGATGATCTAAATTCCAGTCGTCGTCAATTCGATGAAAATCAGTGGTCAAAACGAAGAAAAACTGGCAAAGGGACTGTTGAAGAAGCGTTAATAAATTTCATCAACACTCCTCCGCAAATCTCCCAACCACAGCAGGTGGATATCAATAACTCCGATCGGGCATTTTTTGAAAGTCTATTGCCTTCTTTTTCTTCTTCACTTTTCACCGAAGACCAGAAGTTGGAATTTCGTTGCGAGGTGTTGAGCACCACTAAAAGAATTAAATTGGTGCTGTACCAACGCCACCTGCTTATCAGCAATATTAGCAGCACCATCCCCCACCGACGTTTTTACCCCAAACATCTGTGTAGCACCATCAGCCAACTTTTCAGACGCTGTCGATACAACCAGAAATGCAAGCGCGGTCACCATTACCTGCAACTCAACCTTCCCCAGCAATTTCTTCCACTTCGAAGTCTCAAATTGAGCCTGACGAAGACTACGACATTTATATAAATTAATTTTTAGTTATATTATTTATACGTTTGCATTTACATATGCAAATATAGTTTTATAATAAATTGTTTTCTCGTCATTTTTACACCTAATTGCTTAAAAAAATAAGTAAAATATCTCAACAATTTTACATATTGGTACTGTCTGAAAATTTGCAGAATACTGTATAATTTTACGTCTTAATTGCGGAAAATGTTCTATGTATTTACTTAATGTGATGGGTAACATTTCCAGTGGGGTTATGGAGACTCCTAATCTAATATCTTGTGATCTTATCCTGTCAGAAACTATTGCTGTTAATTCATAAAATGAAGCAACACTTATTCGAAAATAGTTAAAAAATTTGTCAGGATTCACTCTTAAATCCGAAAACGACGTTACAAATATGCTTCTCGTAAGCCGTAAATCGGTATATGGGTGTACCCAAAATCGTCTCATATATTTTTTTCGATCAATAACGCATTTAGAAAACAAGTACGTAAAAACTACACGCCTTTTATTAATAAAAACCTCCATTTTGTACTATTCAACTTGTCGCACTGACTGATTTTCTTTAAAAACAAATGACACTGTATTCAATATATATTTTTATTACTTTTGCGGCTCCGCAACAAAACCGCAAAATACTAGCAAGTGTGCAGCAAACTTTGCGGTGCCGCTGCGGACCCGCGGCGGCAAACCGTCGCAAGTGTGCACCGGCATTAAGTGTTCGTATTAGATAGTGTATGGAACGGCGTAGTTGCAACTCGCCCTGCGCTCCCGCAAGTCTGCCATTATCATTTCAAACGAAAATTCACGTCGCTCTTATAAATTTTCAATCGTAAGTTCCGGTCACTCCAAAATTTTTTAGGCGGTAAAACCTTCACCTCAAATGAGGAGGTCAAAAACCTCCTCGATCAGTCTTTTGCCTGCAAAGACCAAAAATTTTATGAACGTGGAATTATGCTACTACCAGAAAGATGGCAAAAGGTGTTGGACCAGAACGGTCAATATATAATTTAATAAAGTATTTGTTTATTATACGAAAACTGTCTTTCATTTCCACAAAAAAAAAACGAAATGACTTTCCGAACAACCCTATAATTAAATTTTGGTTAACGAAACACTACAAAACTTAGAATTAATTCTTTAGTGAATCATAATCAAGATGTCGATTGTTTTTTCTGAAACACAGTTACCTAGGGCACAATTCCCGCTTCTTTCCCAGCCACCAGATATTTAACCTTTCGGACCTCTGGGGGGGTCTGACAAGCCCAGATGTATACTAAACGGGTAATAATTCTTCATCCAATAATCAATCGGCCTAAATATTCTAGGTAGCTGATTCAATCGATTCGCTCTTACTGTGATTATTTGTGCTCAAAAAACGCAACGGGTAAGTATTCTAAATAAACAATTGGGCATGCTAGACCCCACCAGACTCAATACTCAACTTATTATTTGGTAACAAATCACACACAGGTTTATCTGTTATAATTAAAATAGGCAATGATAGGGTGTTCTTAAAACTATTCCTTAGAAATTTTTTATGTAAAAAAAGAAAAATTTTGAACAAGAGCAAGCAAGGCTTCAAGCTTTATGGAAAGAAGTTCAGGTAAATCATGAAAATGAATTTCAAAGTAGTGACGAAGGAGAAATAAATAATGGAACTGTTAGTGACCATAATAGTGGCACAGATCAGGTTAGTACTGATAAAGAAATTGATGACTCTATCAGTAACAACGGACTATTTTATTTGGGTAAAGACAAGATAACGAAATTGGATAAGCACCCACCTAGACCAAATTTTAGGAGATTAGAACAGTTTTTGACACATTTGTTCATAACTGTAAGCATACTTATCCTCCTAGTGGATATCTTACTATTGATGAACAACTGCAGGCTTTTCGCGGTAACTGCTTACTTCGTCAATATATTCCCAGCAAGCCTGCAAAATATGGGATTAAAATATTTACCTTGACTGACGTTAAGACTTTTTATGTAGTAAATATGGAAGTCTATGTAGGCTTTCATCCCGAGGCACCATATAGAAAGAGTAACAAAGATGTAGTCCTTAGGTTGATAGAAGCAGTATCAAGAAATGGTCATATTGTCACTTTTAATAACTAGTTTACCTGCTACAGCCTAATACAACAATTGTTGCTAGAACATGGCCTAACATTTGTGCGTACTGTTCGTAAAAATAAATAGAAAATGCCACCATTACCCGTGAGTATGTTTATATTTCGAAAAGAAATCACTGTGGTGTCTTAAACAGCAAAAAAGAACAAAAACGTGTTAGTATGGTCTACCTTTCATCACAACGATAATATTGATGGTAAGACCGGAGATAAACAGAAGCCTGACATTATCAGCTTTTATAATTTAACCAAAGGAGGAGTTGATACACTCGACAAACTTTCAGCTACTTACAATGTTTCACGGAATTTCCGGCGGCGGCCGCTTACAGTCTTTTATTCAATACTTAACATTGCAGGTATAAATTCTGAAATGGTGTAAAAAAGTAATACCAACAATTATATCACAACCAAACGACAGTTTATGAAAAATCTAGGAATACAATCGATTACTAACAATCAGGAACATCTGCTACAAAATCCTAGACTTCCTAGAAGTTTCCATTTACAGCAACAACAAGATACTGGAAGAGAAGCGTCAAAAAGAAGATGTTGTGAATTTTGTATGCGTACTTTAGACAAAAAGTCACAATATTGTTGTATAAAATATGAAAAAACTGTTTGCCTATCTCATGCTAGTTTTTTTGTTTTGACTGTTGCAATAATGCCGAATAAGTCAATTTGATAGCTTTAGTAACTAAGTTTTGATTATTATAAAAATTACTCTTAGTTTTAATTTTAATAAACGTTGTTCCTCAGGTTTAAATAGTTTAATTTACTCAAAGTAGTAGAACCACTTCTACATATGACCCCAGTTCGTTGGGTCTGTCAGACCCTACCAAAATACTCTTATCCGGTTAAATAACCAGACGTCCGAAAGGTTAAATCAATTAGCCCTTGAGCACGAAAATCAATTTCCCGTGGAAAGTAATGTAAAGAAATGACTTTTATACAGACGTCCTTTTAAAAGGATTTAACTCAGAAACAGAATTAATTACAATTCAAAATAATATACTCAAAGTTTTAAAATAGCGCGATCGACAGTACTTAGTAGGTATAAACAAGAATCTGAAAACAAGAGACAATTTGATCAAATTCCAAGACAAAAGTGAAATTAAAACACTCTATATTTTATCGACTTTTGAAAAAAAAATACAAGATGGCGGACAGCGAGTCAGATGTCGACGACAACGATAACTGTAAAAAATGCAAATTAAAAGTGAAAAATAGTGATAAGGCAATACAGTGCGAAAAATGCGAAATATGGTTATATATACAGTGTGTAGGAATGAGTGCAAACACATATGCCAAATGCAAGACCTAACAAACATAGTGAAGTGGTTCTGTAACGACTGCAAAGAAGACATTAAAGCCAAACTCTACATGAAAACACCAACAACATCAATATATACGAACATAGAAAAAATTGTAAACGACAAAATAAAACAGCTTAAAGCAGACCTCACAAAACTGTATTTAGAGAAAACAATGAGACCACCACAGTATTCAGAAATACTACAAAAGGAACCACAAAAATTCGCTAAGTTAAATAAAACAAATAAAAAAAAGCTCATCATACAGCCTAGAAACAACCAAAATTCGGAGACCACACAATAAACAAATACATCAACCCTGCAGAAATAATGGTTAACATTATTTCAATCAAAAATACACGAAATGGTGGATTTCTCTTAACATGTAACAACCAAAGGGAAGTAGACAACCTCAAAAATGAAATCAATAGAAAAATGGGAAAGGATTATGAAGCCAAAACATTACAATTAAAAAAAACAAGAATCAAGATTACCGAAATATCAGAAGCTCGAACAAAAGCCAAAAACTTTATTCTTAACAACAAAATATGGTTTAAAATACTTCAAAAACATTAAAAATAAGCTACAACTACGTCGATAATGGTATGGTTTTCAAACAATGAATGAGCTTGTAACTTTGACCATTAATTTCCGAAATTAGCTCCCACATATTTTTAAATAGACAAACTAAAACATTCGCTTTGCAGTACAAGTTTAAAAAGGTCCAATTTACACAAAGATAACGCATTAATTTTTAAAATAATTTTTTAAGAACTACTTATACTGAAATAAGCCAAAATGTCTTGTTCTCTCGATCGACCGTACAAGCACACGACTGGTAAAGAGAGCAAGTATTCGGATAATAAAAGACAGAAAGTTACGCTTGAACAAAAGCCAAAAACTTTATTCTTAACAACAAAATATGGTTTAAATATTTCAAAACATTAAAAATTAGCAACAACCACCTCGATAATGGTATAGTTTTCAAACAATGAACTTTGGTTCATTAGTTTCTGAAATTAGCTCCCACATATTATTAAATGGACAAACTAAGACATTCCCTTTGCAGTACAAGTTTAAAAAGGCTCAATTTACACAAAGATAACGCATTAATTTTCAAAATAATTTTTTAAAGACTATACTGAAAAGAGCTAAAATGTCTTGTTAAACAAGAATTCTATTTAGGCAATCCTCAATACGAATGCGGACCCAATTAGGAAACACTGAGGCAAACCAAAATATGGAAAGCCTAATTATTACTTTAAGAGGCCCTCATTAGGTTGGCCAAAATGAGGCACGCGTAACGAATGCCCTATTAAATTTTTCGGGAAACTTAATTGTTACCTCATAGTCCCCATTGAAGTAGCCAAAATATTTTTTTGTGTGGAACATTGTAGACACGCCTACGTTAGGCGCCACAGCACAATTGTTAATGCAAACCTTATGCCGATAATGTAAGGCTGCCTAAAGTTAGGCATGCCTAAGTTTTACCCCCCTTCGGCCTAACATTGAACGCATGCGAACTTTGATAAGTATATATACATACATTAAATATAAAAATATTTGTTTACACCGAATTGTTTTAACAAAATTTCTATTATATTTTGATTAATTAAATAAACTACCTGCAGCAAAAACAAACCTATTAAGTAAATGTGTTTTATATTTATTTAGTAATTGTCCTTATTTTTAATATTAATACGATTTACTGGGGTTCGAGAGTACCTCATGAAAATCATGGATATCTTTTTTATATTTAAGATAAATATTTGAGTCATGGTTTAAAATTGAAAACTATAGATATAGTAATAGACTGTAGCATTGTACTACAGATGGCGTTTACCGCACGACTTGTGGTGTTTTCTAAAACGCGCTGTTAAGACGGCAGGTAAAAGTTGGTGTGTGTTCCGTCGGAGCTGTCTGCGACGCGCTGATGAGATCCAAAAGATCGAAATCGCGATCCGCGTCTGGCAGTTTCGACAGAATACAGACCATTTCGAATTATTTTATTCGATTAAGCTAACGTGCCTATCACGTTGCGGTTGGCTACGCCGGGATTCGTTTTCAGCAAGTAGATATCCTCACAAGTGGACCTTGTTGCAGCATACGTAATCCTAAAATGTAGCATCGTGCTACAGATAGAGTTTACTGCGCGATTTGTGGAGTTTTCTAAAACGCACTGTTAAGACAGCAGGTAAAAGTTGGTCTGTGTTGTGTCGGAGCTGCCTGCGACGCGCTGATGAGATCCAAAAAGATCGAAATCGCGTCCGCGTCTGGCTGTTTCAACAGAATACTGACCACTTCGAATTATTTTATTCGATTAAAATAACGTGCCTATCACGTTGAGGTTGGCTACGCCGGGATTCGTTTTCAGCAAGTAGATTTACACACAATTGGACATTGTTGGAGCATACGTAATCATAAAATGTAGCATCGTGCTACAGATGGCGTTTACTGCGCCATTTGTAGTATTTTCTAAAACGCACTATTAAGACAGCAGGTAAAAGTTGGTCTGTGTTCTGTCGGAGCTGCCTGCGACGCGTTGATGAGATCCAAAAAGATCGAAATCGCGATCCGCGTCTGGCAGTTTCGACAGAATACAGACCAGTTCGAGTTATTTTATTCAACAACTGGAAAAATATGGACTGGATATTGCATTGTGTAGGGCTCAAGATTATGACAATGCAATGTTTGGAACATTTTTAAGATCCAACAAAAGCAAATCTAGATACAAGATAAGGAGCAAGCCTGTTCCTGCCGGCTGTGATCTTACCTTTCTAACCTATATACAATTCTGTCTTTCTATACTGGAAGAAGTAAATTTAGTTCAACAATATTTGCAGTCTCCAAAAATGACTCTGAATACAGGAATCACCAAACTAAACGCCTTGAATGAGTATTTAGTGACCGAACGAACCACGATTGTAGACAATAGAACAAACAAAATAGCTCAAAACCCCAACGCCAAAACACGACACTGTAGTTGTCCGAAGCACTTTTCGGTAACACAGTCAACAGGGCCATGAAACAAATCAATAATATTTTCCAAATTATTGAAAGATTATGCTAGAAGCTGCAGATGACGCTCTGGCGGTAGCAGTTGACAATCTGATACATATTTATAGTGAATTTGACAAGGAGCAAGTTTCCATAGAAATAAAAAGGTACCGCAGGCATGTAGAAGCCATCGATAAGAGTATTGACATTGCTGCCAAATGGAGAGCCTAAGAAATCTTTCAATTTATAATAAAATGGGACTTTAGTGAATCGTTACCCTGTATATCGTTTATACTTCAATACTTCTTGACCATTTGGATCTCGTTTGCATCATGCGAAAGGAGTTTTTCGAAACTTAAAATAATTAAAAATTAATCTTCAATTTACAATGGGTCAAGAGCGACTGGTTAATCTAGCTGTAGTTTCGATAGAAAGAAAAATTTCAAAAGAAATCGATTTTGCAGAAGTTACTGAGGAATTTAATAAATTGAAGGCACGAAAATACATAACACGCTACAAAAATAAAAAAATTATCTTTGATTTATTTTATCTAATTTCTTATGTCGATCGATTTGTATTTTATTTTCCTCACCCTTATCCATTCCATATTGTAGGTGTGTATGTTTATTTAGCCTAAATAATTTAAGTCAAATTTAAATTCATCCCCATGAATACTTACAACAACGCAATAAAAACGGTTGCGGATTACAAACATAGGTCTTGTCAAAAAGAAAAAAAAGATCGATATGGTGCTTTCTCGCATTGTTTCAATGTGTAGGAATATATCAGGAAGCTAATGAATGTCAGTTGGAATATTTGCTTATTCTACACAAATTCTATCAAGAAGATAGTATAATCGAAGGCTGCTGATGATGTGAACCTTTTTAGGAAAACAGTTAGGCAAGAATCGTTACAAGCGTTGAACAATCTTAACATTGATTTAAGTCCGAAAAAATAAAGGTAAGTAAAATTACCATCAAATTTATCATTAATGAATCTTATCTATATACACTGAGAAGAAAAGACGTCTCGATACTTTTAAATTCCTGTATATAAAGAAATGAACATATTTTATTATTCTAATTGTTTATAATTCGTCAAAAATTATTTATAATACTTCAAATTTATAGATCATGAACTATCATCACAAAAGTCATTTGGAAATAAATCAACAACGGAAACAACCACTTAAATGTTCAATGAAATTAATTTCCAAAAGTGCAACGAAAACAATTGGTACGCTAAAAGCGTTTTAATAGAACATTTTTAAATAGCTAAATTATAGTTTCTGTTTTTGTGAATGATTTTTGTATACTGTTTTCGTTTTTAGATGAAGAAGATAGTAACCATTCTCCCACCACCGATGACGACGGTTGTAACCTTGCAACAACAATGAAGAAAAAGAATATTAATAATAACATAACGTCGAAGTCTCAAATTGAGCCTGACGAAGACTACGACATTTATATAAATTGATTTTTAGTTGTATTATTTATACGTTTATATTTACATATTCAAATATAGTTTTATAATAAATTGTTTTCTCTTCATTTTTACACCTAATTGCTTTCAAAAAAAAATAAGTAAAATACTTCAGCAATTTTACATATTGGTAGAACACTTCAATTTGTTTAAGAACTCATCAGCCTCTTCTGCGCTTGTTGACGCTATTAGCCCGTCATCCACGTATAATAACAACAGTAACCTTCCATTATTATTCACTCTAATGTAGAGACAAGGATCAGCCGAGCTCTCCCTAAATTCGCAACCCTTTAGAAAATCGGTAAACCGCTTATTCCAACATCTTGGACTCTGTTTCAATCCATATAGGCTTTTTAAAAGTTTACACACGCGGGTCGAACCATCTTCAAAGCCTTCTGGTTGTTT
>NW_020439102.1:70665-74384 GCF_000699045.2 Agrilus planipennis
TGCCCCATGTAGCGTGGGGGCCTCATGTGGCAAACGAGGGGCATGCCGATATAGGGATTGCCCCGTAGATTCCTCATAAAAACCCCACCAAAAAAAGTGGTAATACTAAAATGAGGATTGCCTTATGGGTTTTTCATATGGGCCTTAAGGGGCAAACCTCACATGTATAAACTTACACATTCTTACTTAAGAGCAAACAAATTTTACAAATAAGTGATGTATGTATATATTTCTCCAAATGAAGATATAAATTGTATTGAAATTTGTGGAAAAGTACTGCCAAAAAAAATCTATATCCATGCGATGCTAAATATTAAAAAATGTATAGTTTCTGCAAACAATGAAAATATCGCTACCCGTAAAATCATAGAAGTTGATTAAAATAATATATTATACCGTTGCTACATGTGTAAAAGTGAATATTGTGAGCATTTTTTGTTTTTCAATTTGTTTTTTGTTTTGCCGATTTTAAACACCATACCTGTTACCTTATCTAACATACGTTTTTAATCTACTCTGTTCTGTGAAATGCATTGTTTATGTTTATATTTTTCAACGGATGTTGAACACTATTGCTTTCTGTCTAGCGTCTAGCCCAGCAACCCAGCATTAAAAAATATTATTATTAGCATACATAAGATTATTAGTTTAATTTTAATTTCTGACCTCACAATTCGGTTCGACCTACGCACAGTAATTTTAGAGTAATAACAGTTGTAAAAAAATCATCCCCATGAATACTCATAATAGAGCATTAAAAACGGTTGCGGATTACAAATGTAGGTAGATTTATCAAAAAAAAAAAAGAAAAAAGAGATCGGCATAGCGCCTTCGCGTACTGTTTTAAAGTGCAGGAACATATCAAGAAGCTAATGAGTGTCAGTTGGAATATTTGCGGATTACAAATATAGGTAGATTTGTAAAAAAAAAAGAAAAAAGAGATTGACATTGTTTTAATGTGCAAGAACATATCAAGAAGCTAATGAGTGTCAGTTGGAATATTTACTTATTCTACACAAAGCGAAGAGAGAGCATAATCGAAGGCTGCTGATGATGTGAACCTTTTTATAAAAACATTTCAGCATTATTCCGAAAATGAGTGTAAATAAGGGTAAGTAAAATTACCATTAAACTTGTCTTAATTTAAATCCTTCTTCAATATTTTTAGCTTCTTCGAAANCACGATGCCGGAGTCGAATGTTTCGTCAGACGAGGAGCAAGAGTCGACCGTGCCCACGTGCGACGTTTGCCGTGTTGAAATCGACTTGCTAAAACCGATTAAACATGCAACCTGCGATGCCTGCAGGTGTCTCGTTCATTTTGATTGTGATGATATCTCTGCAACCGACCAGAGAAGCCTCGCTCTAAAATCGAATCGGAAGCTAAAATACTACTGCAACGATTGCTCCGTTGGCCTTCGTGGAGTTCCAAAAGTTCTCAAGAAAATTGCCGCCATTGAAGCCACGGTGCATAAACTCGATAAATTCGCCGACTCCATGACACTTTTTTGCACCGAGGTGAAAACTGAGATAGAGGAAATGAGGTCCAGGATTGATGTTTTGGAAAAGCGTCCAACTGTGGCAGGGAGTAGCAACCTGACTATATCCGGAATTGTTGAGGAGATCGCAGCGAGACAGTCAAAAGAAAAGAATCTTTTTTTCTATGAAGTGGCGGAATCTCAGAGCAAAGACATTGACGTACGCATAAAACATGATGAGCAGCTTGTGTACACGTTATTGGAGGCCCTGGAGGAACCGAATGTGAAATTTCTGAAAGTCATTAGAATTCCATCAAAAACATCTCCCCGTCCACTAAAAGTTATTTTTGAAAACAAAGACACCGTCATGAAGCTCTTGAGGAAGAGGTCAGCTAACAGACAGAAGGTCAAGTTCCAGGCCGATTTCACCAAATCCCAGACTGAGCACTACAAAAACATCAAGCGCGAATTACAAAAGCCTGAGAATCTAGGGAAAAAGCAGATTAGGTTTTCTTTTGGCGTTCCTAAACTCGTGGATGCTCCGTCGGTCTCCGCCGGTAAGAAAAAAGATGTCCACAACGACACTAACCAAGCAAAAAACGACCGTTCCACCTCTATTATCAGAACGTGAGGGGTCTCAAAACGAAGCTGAATTCTCTCCTGGATATCGAGGCGCAACCCATTCAACCTGACGTCGTGTTGTTTACAGAGACTTTCCTGGATTCTGGTATCCACGACCAAGAACTCAACCTACATAACTACCACATCTTCAGGAGGGACAGAGACAAAATACAAACTCAAAAAGAAACCGGAGGAGGTGTGTTGATAGCGGTACATAAGCGTCATAAAAGTATCCTTTTGTCACAACAATTCGGATCGACTGAACATATCTTCATACGGGTTTTCGCTTATGATAAAAAGATAAACATAGGCTGTGTTTATCTGCCCCCTCATTCTCCATCTGAGAACTATATTGAACACTGTAACGCTATCGATACATTAGATATTGATTCTAACGACTTAACTTATATTTTCGGTGATTATAATTTGCCAAAAGTTGTGTGGCACAATGATACTATAGGCACGTCTGCTTTATCTGCAGA
The DNA here is from genome assembly GCF_000699045.2 of Agrilus planipennis. NCBI lineage: Eukaryota > Metazoa > Arthropoda > Insecta > Coleoptera > Buprestidae > Agrilus > Agrilus planipennis. Next base: position 73,246 of record NW_020439102.1, read on the forward strand.
CGACTGTTTAAAAGAGATTTCTGATAATGCGCAAATTATTTCTAACACATGTAGTTTATATAATTTACATCAGCTTAATAATATAAAAAATGATAATCAACAAATATTAGATCTGTGTCTTTTTTCTGATTTGAATGCTTCAGTGTCGAAACATAATGATCCTCTTGTTAAATGCGATAAACATCACCCTGCCTTGATAGTTTCCTCTAATTTATCATATGAAACACAGCCAGTTAACTTTACATTTTCTCAACCAACTTTCGATTTTAAACACGCTGATTTAGAAAAGATTGATTCCGATTTGTTCGATACTGATTGGTCAGTTTTGAATACACTTTCTACAGACGCAGCGATTGAACACTTTTATTCTGTCATTTATAACTTATTCGAAAAGCACATACCAAAAATTACCCATGAAATAAATAACTCAAAATCTTTCTTTTTTGACAAAAAATTGATATATTTACATCGTTTAAAAAGACAAGCGCATTTTAGGTTCAAAACAACAGGGTTAATAGCTGACAGAATTGAGTTCTCAAGACTACGAGCTGAATGTAAAAAACAACTGCGTAAAAATAATAACAAAAAAATCGATAATCTTGAAAAGTCAATTTATGCAGATATTAAATCTTTTTGGAGATACGTAAATAGTAAAAAATCAAATCATGGTCTTCCGAATATAATGCTTCTTAATGATAGAACTGCCTCAAACTACTTGGATATTGTTAATTTATTAGCTGATCATTTCGATTCATGCTATGTTACTCCTGCCGATAATATAACATCGGAAAATTTTGATGTTTNAAAAATTAGAAGAAGTGGCTGATTTTAGATACCTAGAAAGTCAGATAAGTCAGAATGGAAGGAGTAGTAGGCATATAAAGCAGAGGATAGCGCAGGGTCGTGTCGCCTTTAATAAAAAGAAGTCACATCTATACTCGCGAACAGTTAATTTAGAAATTCGAAAAAGGTTGTTAAAGGTGTATGTTTGGAGCACGGCGTTCTATGGGTGCGAAACATGGACAGTGGGCGCGGCGGAAAAGAAAAGGTTAGAAGCGTTCGAAATGTGGTGTTATAGGCGAATGATGAGGATAACGTGGAGAGAAAAGGTTAGAAATGAAGAGGTATTGGAAAGAATA